>NC_060129.1:142841605-143143053 GCF_021461395.2 Schistocerca americana
CATGCGTAGCGCAAATGATAAGGTAAAGGCTTGTCATGCAGCAAACCTGGGTTCGATTCCTACTGCTCGCATTTTTTTTTATTTTTTATTTTTCCCATTTTATTTCATTCCCCGCAATGTTAAACTATTAATTATAAAATTTAAATATACTTAAACAGGTCATATAGTATAACGTAACTGTCAATCTCTATGTATAAAAATGGATGTATGTATGTCTGCCCTCTGTGCATTCCCAAACCATTCATCCGATTGCGGTGAAATTTTGGTGATTTGTTCTCCGTACACCCACGAAGGTTCCTAGCCGAAAAAAAAAGAGATAAGACACATTCTTGAGGAGATATGACGTCATAAACAATGAGATGCCACCGCGGGAAAATACCCAGATTTATGCATCCACTATTTGAGAAAGAGAGCATGTGTTTCGAAATAATACAGTAACCAGTGGTGTTTCCATACAAAGCAATATGGTAGCAAGGAAAAATGAAATATAAGGTAATTAGGACGAAATAGGGGGCCCCTTCAAAGTGATCGCGAACAAAATGTCTGAAATGGAAACTCACCTTTTCTTGCCAGGTGTTTGTGGTGATACGCCAGGATGATTCCTGGAAAACTGTTTGAATCTTCCAATGCTACGCATGCTTTGTCCTGTGTATGTAGCAGCTGTCACTGAAGATTTGTAAATGGGGTGAAGCAATTTTTTCTGCTCCCTTTCCCTTTCGCAGCATTCAATCACACGCAATATAATTTTGCGAGTATCGCTACATAATACTGGTTTCCTTCTAACAGTAGGCCTGCCGGTAGAGGGGTTGTTGGCGACTCCCGAGATGGGTCAGCAACTGCCTCTTCACGAATTTTGATAATGTTTAGCACAACTGCACAACAAAAATACGCAGAACAGTACAGCGCAAAAACAATAATGAAGCAGACGACAGTGGCTACCTTGTACAACACAGTCAGCTATGTAATGTTGGCAGCAGTCAAAACTGCGTGCCTACCGAAGCCTCCCGACGTTTACGACTTCTACTGATTCAGGACTAGGGAGAGGTCTGCCATCTAAAAGTTCACACACTGTACTTCACAGATTATTTCTGTACGCATTCACTTTTAAAATTATCAGGGATCTGGGTGGATGACACCGAGGGTTTTGCTGAAGTGGGTGGCCTTAGAGAGACCCTTTGCCGTTTTATTCACACGTGTCAATGTCACACCACATGAGACCACAAGACAGAAAGGCTGAAAATCTGCAAGCACCCATTGCTGCTTTAATCGTGTTAAAATTTTGTTGAATGGTTGCGAATAGTCCCTAGTGGTTCCAACCTGTACAGTAACGCAAACATTGCAGTCCTGCTGCCCTCAAAATAGGTGTGATCACATTCAATTGGGATGCATCGATTTCAGTAAGGCATTTGACACTGTCCAGCATTGCTGTTTAGTTAAAAAAAATTACGAGCTTAGAGATTATCGGAGCAGACCTGCAATTGGATTCAAGACTTTCTTGCAGATAGAAATCAACACATCGCTCTTAACAGAAGAAAATCGACAGATGTAAAGGTACTATCCAGAGTGCCACAGCGAAGTGTGATAGGACTTTTGCTGTTTACAATATATATAAATGATCTAGTAGAAAGCATCAGACACTCTTTAAGGCTATTTGCAGATGATGCAGTTGTCTATACCAAAGCAGCAATGCCAGAAGATAGTAAGAATTTGCAGAACGACCTGCAGAGTACTGATGAATGGTGCAGACTCTGGCAGTTGACCCTGAACGTAAATAAATATTGCAAATACATAGGAAAAGAAACCCACTACTGTACAGCTACACTATTGATGACAAACAGCCGGAGACAGCGTCTGCCGTAAAATATCTAGGCGTGACTATCCAGAGCAACCTTAAGTGGAATTACCACACAAAACAAACAGTGGGAAAAGTAGACATCAGACTCAGACTCATTGCAAGAATCTTATGGAAATGTAACTCATCCCGATAGAAGTGGCTTATAAGGAGCTTGTTCACCCAATTCTTGAGTGTTGTTCATTTGTCTGAGATCCGTATCAGGTAGGACCGATAAAAGAAAGAGAAGATCCAACGAAGAGTGGCGTGTTTCCTCGCGGGATCATTTAGCTTGCAAGAGAGCATTATGGAGATGCTAAACAAACTCTACAGACAGACATTACAAGAGAGGCGTTGTGCATCACAGAGATATTTACTATTCAAATTTCGGGACAGCACTTATCAGGAGGACTAGGATGACGTATTACTTCTCCCCACCTACATCTTGTGTATTGACAACGAGGAGAAAATTCGAGACATTAGAGCCAATATAGAGGCTTACCGACAATCATTCTTCCCACACACTATTCGCGAGTGGAACAGGATTGGAGGGATCAGATAGTGGTACTGAAAGTACCCTCGGCCACACACCATTAGATGGCTTGCGGAGTACGATATAGATGTAGATGAAATTTTGAATTTCTGTGTCACAATGGGAGACCGTTACAGGTTTTCAAAAAAGTGGTCCTTCAATTGTGTTGTGCAGTGTATTTTGGATGATGAGGATTGCTGACCGAATGCTTAAATGTTTAGCAGCCTTTTTCATTGGGTCTTAATGCCTCCTACATGTGGTGAGTAGCAATACACCCTTTTTATATTACTGTTTACCTTGTAACGGGACACCCTCCTCTAGCATTACTTTTTTTATATAGAAGTAGCTGATACCAGGGTTAATATCAAATCTCATATAAGTGAACATTATCTCGGCTGTTTCACTGAAAGAATTTCATTTGATTTTGTATACAATGTACTATATTTCACGATAAAATATATAAAAAGAAATTAATTTGTTAGTACTCTGTACGTACAGCTAAAATTACTCTTCTTTTAAAAATATTTGAAATTACAAAATATCCGGTGTATTTAAAATTCCTATTACTAATTTGCAGAATATGACAATAATTATAAAATTTATTTCTGGACTCATTTATAAAATAATGTTATAACTTGGTATTGATTCTTCTTTTGTCAAGAAAGTATGTAAACTCTTTTGCTTTGTAAACTCTTTGGAATACTGTGAGTACCACAGAATATGAGTAGTAGTAGTAGTAGTAGTAGTAGGCATGCCTCTCAGGGAAAGACACGTATTCTTCAATTTTGTACTGATAATGTAATTGATGGTTTTATGAAAATGGAGATTGTGAAGTCAGTGTGATATAGAAGAATGGGACAAAATAAAAGAAAATCATAAAACAGAAAGAATTTTGTCAATTATTCCATTAACAGGAACCCACAATGTTATAAAAATTACAGCCTCAAGAATGTACCCTAGATGCAAGAAACTGAAGCCAGCAACCACAAGAGAAAATGAAGGTAAGTTAAAAGTTTTTTTTGTATATCTTATGCCTCTCAAAGCTATTTAAACTAAATGGAGACACTAAGAAAAATTTAATGGTGATGTGTGGGAGGCTAAGATTACAACCTCTGAGGAAGAGTTTCATCAATCACCCATCAGTCATGAGAATTTAAAATGGCTGACTTCACTGATACACCACCTCACTACAGAAAAGTTTTGGTTTTATGAGAGATCCGTGAGAAGCTGTACGGACTGCCTCTGGTTGCTGTAAAGCACAGTCAATCATGTCATGCAAAACTGTATGCGTGCATGATACACTGCATATGTCTGGCCCAAGTCTTGGCCTGTCTCGGCACTACTCGAAACGTCTCAGCTTTTGTCAATACTCCTCGGTAGTACTCAATACATAGCGACATTTCATTTAGTGCTGCAGTGGGGAATTTTTTGGCTGGCACAGCTTTCTTCAGTTTGGCAGACTCACGGCGTCTGTGCTTTTTATCCTTCACTATTTGTTTGTAGTACAAACGAAATTCCAAAAGGAGAGGCTGTCCAGTAATCTGTTGCCAGAAGCCTTTAAAAATGAATGGGAATCGCATAAGAGAATTATGAGAATTGTCGATGTCTATTATAGAGTCACATAATTGGTGGGTACTGCAAATTTGCTATGGAACACAATTACAACACTGTGCAGAAAGAATTTAAAGCTTTAGCTGTCAATGAAATAGCAAAAAATTACCATGATCAACAGACAATTCATAAGGAATCACTGTTCTGTAAACAAAGAACCACTGTGTGCTAAAATTGCGGGCACTTGTACACGATGAAACTGCTGGTGGGAATCGTAAAGTACCTGAAGTGTCACTGTCAGCTGCAATAGTTTTGGATTGAACTGGATTAAGTGTACGGACAATTTATATATTACTGCAAAGAAAACTGGAAGTCAAGAGGCATGGTTTGAATGATTTTTCAGTTTGAAATTTACATTTGTTGAACTTCTGAAGGAAAAAAGAAAGCTGGGACAAAAATTCAAACACCCAGAATGAATAGCAGATATGTTTTAAATGGAACTAAATGCAAACTGCCCACAGTAAGTTGCTGAACAGTGAGAAACAATATATTTCTGATTTGATGTGGATACATTTAGAAAAGAAAATCACATTGTGGAAGGGGGGAATAAAAAACACTGTTCATTTCCCTTAGCACAGTGGTGTAACAGAAAACACAAATTTCAAAGAATTCATTCAGTTGCTGAAAGACTTACGAGGATAGTTTTCTAAACTTTTGAGGACACTGCCAATCTAATATCTATTTTTGAGCTGTTTTCAAGGTCATTTCTTGTTTCAGTTGAAAGTGCTCCTGTGCACGGGTCGATAGAAAAGATCGATCTGCAATGTATTTCCTGTTTAAAAGACAATTTCTTTTAAGTTAAAACTGTCGTTTTACTCATGAAGAATTTCCATAATGACATGGCAAATGTGATACAATATTTTAATCAGCATATGTGCATGAAAGGCTTTCTTAGATTACGAAACTGAATAGGTCACGATCACACGGCAACACAAGTGACGAAAGTGTAGACAGCAAGTACCAGATAAAAATTTTATTACGCCTACATCTTACCAAAAACAGTAATACACAAAATTGTTTTGTTTGTGATCTATGTTGTTCTCCTTCATCATAACGATCCGAGCTTAATCCAGTCACAACCATTATCAGTCACAGATCGTCTCAAAAGTATTTCTTCTCTGTGAATGCATGTCGTTTGGATGGCAATTCAGTTGTCCAAGGAATCCTAAACCTCCTGCAACAGCTAAGTGTGATATTTCTCAACAACAGAGAATATAAGTCTTGCTGGCAGGATGGAGATTTGAACCATCTTCCTCCCGAATGTGAGTCCAGTGTGCTAATCACTGCATCGTCTCACTTGTTTGGCTACTGAAGAACACATTTGAACATAATGTGGTCTGACAACCCAAAAGATTTTACCCTCAAATATTTCCAGTTTCTGTAACATTATGGGAAATTGAAGCAATCAGTAAACTCCATCCCATCTTAAAGAATCAAACTCCTGCGTATAAAATGTCATATCTCCCAAACTGTGCTGTACATATAATTTTCCAGGTACATTCAGTGGTATATATGAATACTGTCTGCATGACTGATGGTGATGATTATGGTGTCATCAGTCCCTCCTCATCGTGAGAGAAACATGTCAATTAAGGTAAAAAGCGAAAACAATGAGGACTAGGATGCTCAAACTATATAAGCAAGTCAAAGATTTTAAAAGGATGTGACAGTAGTTGTACAACAACAGGTAAAGGATAAGAGATAAACAGGGCAGCACCTTGCACAAGGGGGGCTAAAAGCACAAGAAGGTGAGAGGGGAAGAAATGAATCTGCGGTTGCTCGGTGGGTACCTGCCACACGGGGAGGTTCTCGGCAGCAAAACCACCCCTAACACTGGAAGTGGACGAGTATTACAGGTTAGAGTAAAATCAGCTCTCCCTCAGGAAATGTAAGACTTCGGTAGTGGCTGTCACGAAATCCGCAAGCAACTGAGGTAGTGAAGCAGGCAGGCCGAGAATGTGCCGCAGACCGGCCAGCAGGGAGCACTCGACAAGAACAGCTCCAGTGAGGAGGATCCTCCCAATGCAGGAGCAGCTCGTGGACGAGTCTTTGTGGTCAATGCACAGTCGGCGTAACACAATGGCACCTTTCTGGGAGGCCTGGAAAGATGTACGCCACACACCAGTGGGCCCTTTAATCGGTCTCAACTTGTTTTGAGTCGTAGCAGTCTGCCGTTCCAATTCCCACAACTTCAAAATATTGCAACAATAGTACTAATCTTAAGTTTGGGCATAGTATCCCAATTAAGTTGATCTCGTGTACCGTATTTACTCGAATCTAAGCTGCACTTTTTTTTCAGTTTTTGTAATCCAAAAAACCGCCTGCGGCTTAGAATCGAGTGCAAAGCAAGCGGAAGTTCTGAAAAATGTTGGTGGGTGCCGCCACAACTAACTTCTGCCGTCGAATATATGTAGCGCTACATAGGCATGCTTTGTAGGCAAAAAAATAAATACTGGCACCAAAACCGCTGCGTCAGTAAACAAAATTAAAACAAAAAGGTGGAAGACGAGCTTTTTTCTCCGCCCCGAGTTTCGACCACTGCATTTTCGTACATTATCCAACGAAGTAAATACAAATTCCGTATTGTTCATCTTCGAATGTAGCAGCAGCATTTCAATGTACTACAAAAATCCGACTGGCAAGACTGTTTGGGATGTTTGTCAATATGGTCAACTCTACGTTCTGAATTTTTTCCTACCTGTGACAAGAGATCGTTGCTAATAAGAACTTTTATGAATTGTGAATCGCATGCAGTATTCTTTTCACCATAAGAATAATACCGTACGAATATAAACATTTCGCCATGTATTCTTTTGTGTTTGCTGCTACCTCATTTAAATCCTGTCTGCCTAATAAACTACGAAACTAGAGTGAGACAACGCAGCAAACGCAGAAGAATATACATATCATGCCATCTTTATATTCGTATTATTCTTATGCCTAATAGTGATACAGTCAGAAATGAAGCATGGCAATTGACTACATTTTTAAATCTAAGATGACTCTAATTTCTGTGCAGAATGTAACGTACTAAAGAGGACCTGCAAAGATTTTCAAACGGAGAAAAATTTTCGCTAAACTGTCGTTCAGAACATCTATCATACGCAGTCTATTATTTGGTTCTTGTTAGTCATTAGCAAAGAAAGCAGCAGTGTAAATAACAACAAATACCAGTCTCTTGCCATTGATTCGCTAATGAGACGATTCCTCTTCTTCTTCTTCTTCTTTTTTTTTTTTTTTTTTTTTTTATAAGCGACGGTAGCACACACAAAAGGAAGCCATGTCGCGAGCGGCGACAGGCTGTAAACACGCACTATCAGAATGCAACAAACAATGCATGACACAGTACAGTAATGCATTTTCAGCTTAGAGTGACATAAACACCTATAACAAAGAAAACGGCACTTATCAGATCAAAGAAAAATAAGCAATCAATTCAAACCAGACAAAGCACGTGAAAAAGGAATCGTACCCGTATAAATAAGGACGGAGCACCTGACACATAGCAATGGCTACCTGGCAAAGCGTAACTGCTAAGCTTACGACTCGAACCAAACTACTGTAGCTGTATCGTCATTCATTCGATCTAAATTGTGTCTTATATTACAATGGACCAACTTTGTTTCGATTTGGAGATGTGGCCTAAAACTTTTGTCTCCCCTTGAATTTCGAGTCTCAAATTTCAGGTGCGGCTTAGATTCGGGAAATTTTTTTTTTCCTCGATTTCGAGTCTCATTTTTCAGGTGCGGCTTAGATTCGAGTAAATACGGTAGTTGCGCCTTTAGCTAGACTGTCGGTGAGTTCATTTCCTGAAATGCCTATGTGGCTCGGTGTCCAGCTGAAGCTCACGACTTTTCCATACCTGTAGAGGTCAGCCAGTGGGTCCTGGGTGTTTGCAATCAAAAGATTTTACAGATAGCATAGAGTTATGCCTTTTAAAGCAACTCACGGAATCATTGTAGATCAGGAAGTTTGTCGTGGGCTGGGATTGGCCGTACCGCAAAGCCTGAGGAGTCGCAACCGACGCTTCAGTGTATACACTGCACGCATTAGGCAGAGAGTGCTTCTCGTGTTCCCAGGAAAATGCAAAAGCGCAACCGACCCTGTCGACTTTCGATCCATCTGTGTAGATGCGTACCAAATTAGAATAATCGTGGAGGATTGAAAAAAGCAGGTGTCTGAGAAGGGTAGGATCAGCATCCTTCTTAGGGCTACAAAAAGAGGTCCATCCGTATCGTGGGACACGGTACAGATCACGGGGATGTCTACAGGGAGCTCTAAAAACACAGACTGAGAGAGGCTGTTGGAGGTTTTTCAGTAGAATATCGAGTCGGATACCAGCTGGTCTTCCCAGTTTTGGGCGATGTGCAAACAGTTTGAACTGCTGGTTGTGGAACAGAGTTGAGTGACACAAGTGAGTAGGCATCTAACAGACTGTGACTACGTAAATTAACAGAAGCTGGTGCCATCTAACCCACAGTAGTGGCACACCGGCTTCCACCAGGAAGCTATCAACAGGGCTCGCACAGAAGGCGATGACATCGGGGGCGATGACAACTACACACCAGTGTGGTGAATAGGGTCCTGCAGGCTCAGTTGGTCGGTGGTACCAACCCGTAGGCACTATAGTCCAAGTGTGATAGAATCAGCATTTTGTAAAATCTCAGAAGAACTATGCGGTCCGCACGGCACGAAGAGTGACAAAGAAAATGGAGAGCGTCCAGCTTCTTCACATAAGCTGCCTCGAGCTGGTGGACAAGTGGCAGGCAGCTTGTGGTCAAATAAAATACTTAAGAATTGGAAAGTGTCAACAACTTCAAGTAACTGGTCACCACGATAAATTCCTAGGTGTGGGTGCACAGTACAGAGTCAACAATACTTGTGATTTTGCAAGGGAAAATTGATAGCCTCGGTTCGGGGCCCAGTCGTGGACTCTCCACAGAGCCCCCTGAAGCTGGCACTCAGCACTGCGCAGTGATGCAGGGGCAAAGAGCATCCACGTACAGTGACGCACAGACTTTGGGCCCCACTGCATTTACAATGACATTGGTGGCGGTAGCAAAACAACGCTACACTCTGAACTGATTCCTGAGGGACTCCAGTTTCCTGTACCTGTGCCAGATTACTATGCGGCTCTCCATCAGTTTAAAGTGTTCGGTCCCAATGGAAGATAACACCTTGAATTCTACTGAGCTTGTTATGAAGGGAAATGGTGACTGGTATGTCAGCTTACTTGACACAAGTCTGAAGTGCCTGTGATTGGTTGGCGTGTAACATTTTCATCAGCAAAGAGCCGCACGAAAAACACTGGCTTCATTGAAGCGAAAGAGCCGCCATCGATGCGGGAACAAACCGAGAACTTGGCAAACTGTCCACTTCCATTTCTCCTTGTGTGGCTCTCGTCTTGAGGCACGGTCAATGACCGAAATACCGTAGTAAATTTCTACATTAAAATCACTGTTCTTGAATGATCAGTTTCATTGCAATGCCACTCACTCTGATTGGAGGCTTTCCCACTGGGCACAACACCGCCAAGGCAAAGGCCACCTGGCACAGTAACCGTTGCCCAGAGTCCCAGTACCCCGAAATGCCAGGTACTTACTCCTTGGCTGACACGGGAAGGTCATAGCTCAGGTATCGGCAGTATGATTCCTGCATTGTCAGGGTGCTACCACAGAGGGGGTACATGACAACTCGACCATGACTGACTGGCTACCACACTGGATTTTGGGTGCAGAGGTAGATCCACTTGACTGCTGGGCACAAAAGGTAACAGCGCACTGAGGAGAGGTAGCGCACCACAGTATTGAGTGTTTCCCCAAATGGGCCTCACTTTCGTAAAATTTGGAAAGTGGAGGTCAAACGTAAAATGGGGACCAGAATTTAAAAAGCCACAAAATGTTACGGAAAATGCATTAAAAATAATAATCATAATAAATAAATAAAAAGAAAAAAGAAAAAACATTTGAATGTCGAAAAACAGTCACAAGACCAAGGTAAAAAACCTGACCCAATAAGAAGAGAGGCCTATTTGTCACCTCTTATGACATGCAAGGAAGGGCCGCAGGGCAATCCTCGCCCCCGACACCGTAGGGGGTAAATACTGTCTGCAAAATGTGTTGCGAATACAGTAGCAAAGGAGTACTAAATTAAACTTTTATGCTTGATGCTGCAGTTCAACTACACAAACAGAAAAAGTGTTGTGAGAGGTGAACCGTTTTCCTTTCATTGTCTTGTAGACATTGTCAGCGAGAAAAACGTTCGAGGTGGTTTGAAATTATCTGTAAATTTTGTTGAAGTCACCAAGTGCTTGAATTCTCAAACACTGGATGAATGGAGTCCGTGTATTTGTGCACCGTTAGTTATGTTGCCTCGTGACAAACACACAGGTCCTAACTGTAATACTTGTCTCATTGTCTCAAAGTTTTATAAGATTATACCTCTTAATGAGCACCTAGTGACAGTATTTTAAATTTTTAAACACAGTTAACAAATCTGCGAACTACTGAAAATCAAATTTTCATTGCCCCTAGAAGCTGGCAGATTGACAACCTGCAACTACAAGCATGCACCATCACCTGCGAGCCAGTTTTGGTGTTTAGGAATACAGATTTCAGTCACGGTATGTGAAGCACTCATTTTTTCCTTACTCACTTTCTCAAAATCAAAAACCACTTCGCATGCCACAAAACACTTCTCAGCATGAGAATATGCCACAGCACAAGAGTGAACTGTGTCACATAGAATGTTCTCATTATTTCTTGCGATGTAAACGATGAATTTCCTGCTTAATTTCTGATCTTGCTCACCATTCCGCAACAGCATACTCTTTGCAAAGATTCCACAAAAACCACCGACTTTCATACTTCCATCTTCACACAGTCCTTCAAATACAGGGTTATAGAAAAAATGGTGCAAAGGCAACACCGATTTATCCTTTATGAAATGGCATATGTGACACATAATGGTATACTCCCAACAGATGACTTTCATATACAGTAAATACACGGGAACAAGTGGCTAGTATTCTGCCAATCCCTGAGGCACACAAAAGACAAGCATCCCAGGTTCGAGTTCCAGTCTGATATGCAACTTTTATCTCATAATAAAAATTTTGTCCCAAATACAATTGATTTCTGAAAGTAACATAGCTGCATGTTTTGTGCCTACAGGTGGTGTTTACATTCTTACTACCAGAAGCAACACTGGCAGCCACTTACAAAAAGTAGATCTTCCAACACAAGCTATTATTTGTTCAAAGTTATCTGCAGAGTCAGATGTCCCCATAATAGCGTGCGTGAAGAGACACTGACGACTGCAGTTTAGCAAGTATCTCTGAGTAGGCAACGAGTCACTCCGAATCACGGCCACCAGACACCTGGAAAGAGATGGACGATATTCGAGCCGAGCAATGGGACTCAAAAGTAGGTCAAAAGTGTGGGTCCAGCACATGTAAAATGTCTCTGAACTGATACTGTGCCACATCTTCTGAAACCGTACATCCCACGAGAAAAAGTGGCAACAAGGGAAGACCGAACTGTCGCCTACTCTGAGGTGCGGATCCCTTTGTGATGGCAGAATTCCTACCGTTTCAGTGCTCGGCAGTTCTGTGTCATCTCTGCGGAGCACAAGGGTCCAAAAAACAGACAGCCACCATACCTGGCTGCACGACACGAGACAGGTTGCTCGAAACTGACTGTACTTTGCACAATGAGGAAGGATGCAAACCACAAGGACTTTTGTTAATGCAATGGAGTGTACATTGTTTCGAAATTTCTCCATTTTGTGAATTATACGTTGCCGTAAGTTTGCTCTGGAGTGTACTGAGAGACAAGTGGCTTTATGTGAAATGCAGTTTCGATTTTAGTCCGCTTCTAATGCTGTCGAAGACTCTCTGAATTGCCGGGTTCTTCAGTGACTGGCTGTTAAGAAGTGCTCTGAGTCTGACACGTGCTCGTGCACGGAGTAATTACTTCACAATTTCTCATATCTCCTGTTGACGACAGGTTTATCCGGGAAAGAGTTTCAGTGTCAATAAATAAAATGGCACCACCTGAGAAAGTCTGCACAGATCTCGTGCAGTGAATATCGTGTGCAGCAAAGAGTAAATAAGGTCGACCGATTCGGCACCCTGTTTCTATAACCCTGTAAATGGCAGAACGGCACAAAAGTGAAACACAGAGTGGAGCAGAGAGCAGGCACTTTATTCGGGGACAGCGTGGACGGGGTGGGCGTAGGCGGCCCTCACGCCAACAGCCGCAGCAGCCTGGCGAGAGACGTGCCCGGCCGCCGCCTCCTTACCGTCCCGTCTGCCACCGCCGTCTCCGGCGCCGTCACCTCTGCCGCGGTTGCAGCTGCCGCCGCCGCCGCCTCCGCCTCCAGCTCCTGCGTATACGGCCGCACGCGCAGGTAGCGCGCGTACGGGCTGACGAAGCGCACCTGCTTTACGCGCGCCGGCAGTTCCTCCTCCGCTTCCTACCGCAAGGACAGAAGACGATCGGCCGCAGTCAGTCCGGCACTCGGCAAATCGGCAGACAGATCATATTAATTACAGTGTGCACACAGACATTTTAAAAAATTATTTCTCTCATGCTCCGCAGAATGAGAAATAGTACTGTGTGGTGCACTCTCTGCCATGCAGTTCACAGTGGTTCACAGGGGGTAGGTTTAGTTGAAGAAGAGGCACAACTGTGGGAGCTTTATCAAAGCACCTATAACTGACTTTTCAGGAGCACAGACGTAGTGTTGTATTTTAGTGTGCTGACTGGTAGAAGTGTGACATCCTGGGGAGTAACTGCGAGATTATACGCTTACTCAAACTTCAAAAAATATGCAGTTAAAATAGTAATGTATTAGCATTGTATATTCACTGATTATTATATAATTTACTAAATGCTAAATTACATATTAGGAAAGAGGGAATTATTCTCAGAGAAAATTTATTTAATAAGTAATACACAAATGTGGACGAATGTTACAGTGCAATGTAAATAGAAGTCTCTCTAAAATGAATGTACTACAAAACTGATGAAAAAACTACACATCTGTAGCCAAAGAAAATGAAAGTCATTAATACAATATTATTATTGTTTCTGAATAGAAATACTCAAGGACTGTAAGAAAACTTCCAAAAATTACTCCTATGTGATAGTGCTAATTGTGACTGATTTTTAAAACAAAATGATTATAAATTTGTAAAACAATAGGCAGTGTAGACAGCTAGGTCTCAGTGTGTCAGTTTCTGTCTGCCACTCACTCTGTTATCGCGACTCAGAGGTATGTGGAGGAGGAGATAAGAGTTTAACATCCTGTTCAAAATGAGGTCATTAGAGATGGAGCACAAGCTCAAATTAGGGAAGTATGGAGAAGGAAGGTGTCTGTGCCCTTTCTACAGAACCATCCCTGCATTTGGCTTAAGCGACTTAGGGAAATTACGGAAAACCTAAATCAGGATGGTCGGATGCGGGTTTGAACCCTCGTTATCCCAATTGCGAATCCAGTGTGCTAACCACTGCACTACCCCCCCCCCCCCCCCCCCTTTCCACTTCTTGAAGGTATGCAGAGTGCACTGATACCACAGAAGTTATTGTTTCAGAGTAAAGTTCAGTCATCTGTTGCAAATTTATTTTAATTGTGCTTCACCGGTTTTGACAAATTAATTTGTTAGAATGGTTAAGTGTCCTATATATTTGAAATTGATGACTTCATGTTTTTCCAAAAATTACAGCCATGAATAACATATGGCAACTAAAAGAATTAGTAATTAATGCCATGTTACGTAACTGCAAACTCTGGACTTCTCATATTTATCAATAATGGTAACTATAGATGTTGAATAGGAAACTGAATTATTTATCTTCCCTTTAACTTCTGTAGAGTGCTGTGATGAGATATCAGTCTTAATTCAAAATAACGTATCGGCACTTTGATTTGGTGGGAGATTTTTATTTTTTTATTATTTTGATGGAAAGGGAAAGTCAAACAAAGTTGCTTATTTTTTTCATAGTTCCACACAACTTCTTCCTGTATTCTCGATTGATCTGTGTTCAGTTTTTCAAGGCCTATCCACTGTGCCAACTTATAACTAAATCTGAGGGGGGTGCGATGGGGAGGTTTCCTTGTAAGCATGCAAAAGTCCAAGCAGAAAACAGCCCTAGTCAAATATTTAGAAACAGTGTACAGCGTCATTGTTGAGGCACGTGATGTAGTCCAATGAATGCAAACAGAATCAGGCCTACATACATCAGTCACAATGTAAACATGTCAGAGCTGCACTCGCTCGTGTTTGGACTAGATACACCATTGGTCGGTATCCCATGTGCCTAACACCATCTAATGTCAGTCAATCTGAAAATGCCCAAATCAGGCAAAATGCATCATGGGTAAATAAATAATAATTACAACCCTGCAACTGAGATTATCTGTTTCGTGAAATATTACTGGTTGCTGTACCACCTCTGCTACAATTTGGAAAAATATCAAATATTCTGTGACACAGCTTCCGGCAGCTCACAGACGACACAAAAAAGTAAACTCACATCGGCCCACGCGTCAGCATCGTCAAACACGGTGACGGCGGGTGCGGCGGCCGAGAGAGGCTGGTCCTGCTGCGGCCCCTCGGCCTCCGCTCCCAGTAGGCAGGGCAGGTCGTCGCGGAAGTCGGGCGCGTGGCTCAGGTCGTGCGGGCACAGCAGCGGGCCCTCCAGGTTCGCCTTGAGGAACTGCGTCTGGGCGGCGGGCCGTGCCAGTCGCTCTTCCTCCAGCACCGGCTGAGCAAACGGGCCGTGACAGAAGAAAATAGAATAGAATACAGCAGCGCAGAGCAAAGCACAACAGACAGTGACTGGGAGCCGGGGGACTGCAGCTAGTACTCAGTGATGGGGGTAGGTATGGTAGAGGTGGTAGGTGTAGGCAGGGGTACAGGTGGTGGTGGAGGTGAGGGAGAAATGAGTGGGAGGACATAAGGGGATCTGAATAAGATGAGCTGTTGAGCTGAAGTCGATCAATTTTGCTGTGGTGACAGATTGACCTGTAGTGTAGCCTGAGGTTTAAGCTAGGTTGAAATATGACAATTAATAATATAGAGGACTGGGTAGGAGAAGAGCGGGGGTAAGGGCGAAGTGGAGGGGGGGGGGGGGGGTACGTGGGGGGAGAGGTAAGCGGGGGTGTGTGGTAAGGGGTGGGGGGGGGGGGGGTGAGGGGTAAGCGCGGGATGAGGGGTATGTGGGGGGAGAGGTAAGCGGGGGTGAGTGGTAAGAGGGGGGTGAGGGATAAGTGGGGGGGGGGGGGGGGGTGAGGGGTAAGCAGGTGAGGGGTAAGCAGTGGGGAGGGGGGAGGGGTGAGCCGGGGGGGGGGGGGTGAGGTGTAAGTGGGGTGGTGGAGGGGGGTGAGGGGTAAGGGGGGGTGTGAGGAGTAAGCAGGAGGGTGAGGGGTAAGTGGGGGGTCAGGTGTAAGCGAGGGGGTGAGGGGTAAGCGAGGGGGTGAGGGGTAAGTGGGAGGGGGGGGGGGGGTGAGGGATACCGTATTTACTCAAATGTAAGCTGCAGCTGAAAAATGAGACTCGAAATCACAGAAAAAAAAAGTTTCCCGAATGTAGCCTGCTCCTGAAATTTGGGTCTCGAAATTCAGGGTGAGAGAAAAGTTTTAGACCGTCCCTCCAAATCGAAACAAAGTTGGTCCATTGTAACGTGAAACACAATTGAGGTTGAATGGATGAAGATAAAGCTACTGTAGTTTGGTTCGAGTCGTAAGCTTAACAGTTAAGCCCTTTACCAAGTAGCCATTGCTATGTGCCAGGCGCTCCATCCGTATTTACACTGGTACCCTTCCTTTTTCGCGTGCTTCGTCTGGTTTGAACCGATCGCTTATTTTGCTATGATCTGATAAGTGGCGTTTTCTTTGTTATAGGTGTTTACGTCACTCTAAGCTGAAAATGTATTATTTTACTGTGTCATGCATTGTTTGTCGCATTCTGATAATGAGTGTTTAAGACCAGTCACCACTCGTAGCACGGCTTGCTTTTGTGCGCGCTACCGCCGCTTACAATAAAAAAAGAGAGGAACTGTCTCATTAGCGAAACAATGGCAACAGACTGCTATTTGTTGTTACTTACACTGCTGCTTTCTTTGATAATGATCAACAAGAACCAAATAATAGGCTGCATACGATAGAAGATGTTCTGAACGAGAGTTTAGCGAAAATTTTTCTCCGTTTGAAAATCTTTGCAGACGCCTTTTTAGTACATTACATTCTGCACAGAAATTAGAGTCATCTTAGATTTTAAAATCTAGTCGGTTGCCATGCTTCATTTCTGACTGTATCACTATTCAGCATAAGAATAATACGAATATAAACATGACATATGTATATTCTTCCACGTTTGCTGTTGTCTGACTCTATAGTTTCGTAGTTTATTAGGCAGACAGTATTTAAATGAGATAGCAGCAAACACGAAAGAATACATGGCATAATGTTTACATTCTTCCAGCTTTTCTTTTAATTTATTTATTGACGCATAGGTTTTGGCGCCAGTATTTTTCTTTGTACCTGCAAAGCATGGCTGTGTAGTGCTACATAATATTCGACGGCAGAAGTTAGTTGTGGCGGCACCTATCAACATTTTTCAGAACTTCCGCTTACTTTGCACTCGATTCTAAGCCACAGCCGGTTTTTATGGATTACAAAAACCAGAAAACAAGTACGGCTTAGATTTGAGTAAGTACGGTAAGCGGGGGGAGGGGTAAGTGGGGCTGGAGGGGTAAGTGGGGGCGGAGTGGTAAGTGGGGGGAATGGTAAGTGGGGGGAGGGGAAAGTATGAGGGAAAGTGGGCGGGAAGGGGAAAGTGGGGGGAGGGGAAAGTGGGGGGGGGGAGCGGAAAGTGGGGGGGAGGGTAATTTGGGGGGAGGGGGAAGTGGGGGGAGGGGGAAGTCCAACCTAAAATGAAAGACACAAAGACAATAAGATATTTCAGCTCAACACTCAACCACCCCTAAAATTCATGAGGCACAATTGATGCAGAATTGACGGGATTGGCATCAAATTGAAAACTGGGCATTTTTTATCATCATATGGGGTCTACAAGTGCCTATTTTACTAGAAATTGAGGAAAAACTTTTTTGGTTGATGCTCGTGCACCTGCAAGGCACACACTATGCAAAAGAAGTGCCACTGGTGCAGTGACCGAGGCATCAGGTTGGGGAGCAGAGGACTCGTTTTCGATTCTCAAGTGCATTCTTCATTTTTTCCCAGTTTCAAAATTGGTAGGGATATGATAAGTAAATCAATAAAGCATAACAACAAGGTAAGTAAATAACTTTCTAACACTATTTTGAATAGTCAAGTACCTGGACGCTTTACAACGGCTCTTTCACTGAACTCTGTTACATGCCTTCCATTTGTTTACAACACCTACACGTATGGTATTTGTCATATAAATATTTGAAGCAAATACACTCACAGCACCGAGAACATGTAACAAACTCAATCTTCACAAAGTTACATTGTTCCTTCCACACATTCAGCTGAAAACGACTGTTTTTATTTCAAAATATTTCTTTTTTGGGAATTAATTTTGATGCATCCTACATACCTGATAACATTTCCTGAAAAATCGGTGTTGAAAATTTATCAGGAATTATGCTGGCAATTGTTATTGCATACACACATGTGCAATTCACATTGGGGCTCCAGAATCAGATCAAAATTTTGAAGCCTCGAAATAAAGTTTTTATCTCATTAGTATTACCTCTACCGTGCGAGTCGCTTGACCCTTGTCATCTGTAAACATTCTGTCATACATGACAGCATTCGTTTGTCTACACCAAGGAACCAATATCATACTAACCTCATTTTGTCAGTTTACTAAATTTGGAGCAAGTGACATAAATATTCCCTAGTGGGTCGGTTAAATGACTGACCTCTTCTATGCCCTGAGGAGCAAATTAAACATTAGTCTGTAATAAGCGTAAGAAAACTTCAGGTTTACAGGTGTCTTAATGGAACACAGCATCACTTATGAATGTGTTATTTAACATATATTACAACTGGGGCAAGAGTTCATTCCTCTACCTTATGCATAACATGCGTCAAATGCTCATCTTCATAGCTCTCCTCTCAGAATTGTTTTCATGCAACAAGGAACAAAACTTTAATTATCTATTCATCCAAGTTGTTTGAGAAATTTATCTGCATAGCTTCTTATACAGTTTTGATTTATTTCCATTTTTAACCCTCATATTCCATTTTTTTAGGTGAGGGGGATTGAAGAAAAGAGAAAGAGAGATGGTTGCTACACCAGGGTTGCTTTCATTGAACAGCACTTACCTTATGGGTACATAAGCAGCAAAAAGTTCTTTCCACAATTTCTAGCAAATTATGCATTTAAGAACCCCTTGCATGATGAGAAGTGCTTAGTTTCCTGTTATCTGTTGGAACAGACAATTCGTAATCGACTGAATGTCACTTCAGGACCTCAGGGGACAGTTTTCTCAAAAGCGGTGGGGGGAAGGGACGGTGTGTTTGAACCAAAATATCTTAAGTGACTTTAATTTTAGGTTGTACACAAGCGACCTGCCAAATACGAGTCACATCATCTGGCCATGTCTGAAGCATTCTCCTTCAAAGTGTCTGAGCTAAATGCTACCATTAACAAAAGGCAAACATAGTAATTAAACATAACACAAACAGAAGCAATGTGATGTACAATCATAGTCACACACCACCTACCACATGATTGAGCAGTAGCCATGCATATACAAAAACAACTAGAACATGGTAACACACTAGCTTTTCTTCAGAACAAGCGAGGTTTTATACCTTTTGCTCTAAAAAATTCCTGTCAAGGTTTATTTTTCTCCAAAAGTGTGTATGAGAATAATGTACATTCAAATTTTAGTTGGAGAGAGAGTTGTTATTTAAAAGAGGAGACGAAGAAAAAATAAAAGAAAAATATCCTATACTTGGTAATTCATATGTTTTAACAGATTTATGGAGTCCTACATTTTAGTGCAGGTTAGATCATCTTGTTAACTGCATTCTACCAAAACTGTTTAGCAGTATACAGAGGCTATACTGGTCTGATACAATTCTAACAGCTGCTGTGCTAGGCAAAACCCATGTACACATTATTAACACATGTAATTTTGCTAATATGGTAAGGAAAGTACACACAGAATGTAAATAGTTTAGTAGTAAAGGAGACCATTCAGAGAAAACTATCTGAAAGCTAGCAAAGTTTTAATTTCACAACAATAATGGAAATTCCGGGATGGAAAAAAATCAGGTAAGTAATAATGGGAAAGGCAACCACTCGCGCACAAGGGACTGTACCACATAAAAACATGCAACAGAGAACAATATTTACACTAGCTATTGAGCTCTTGTTCTTCTCCTACTCAAAGTATACACACACACACACACACACACACACACACATATATATATATATATATATATATATATATATATATATATATATATATATAGAGAGAGAGAGAGAGAGAGAGAGAGAGAGAGAGAACACACCTGCAATAGTGGCATCCCTCTGACTACTATTGTGGGAGTGTATGTTTGGATGTCTGGGTGGTCATGTGTGTATCTTCAGCAGGAAAAAGGCAAGAGCTCAAAAGCTAGTACAAATACTGTTTCTTGTCGTGTTACACAAGGCTCCCATATTTTCGACCCTCTGGCTCGATGTCAGCTTTTTCTGTTATACGTGCATATCAAAGTCAGACCGATCAGCTCAGAGTGGGACCGACGTCAGCCCAGTGCACTATGGAGGAAAGTGTAAATTCCTTGAAGGTGGCAATCTAAGCACAACTGTTTGGACCAAGTACATAATTTAAAAAGGTACTTTCAAGAAAGTGCACTCATTTACAACTGAAGAACACTGCTTAGGGAGCAGGTGGCATTAAACAGTCAGGATGCAGACTGACTGAGTACAGGATGGCAAACAATCAGAAGGATTAACATTGACAATTTTTCCGTCTTAAGCTTACTGAAAATAAAACTGTATTCATCACCGTATGCATTTTTGTTTGATTTACAGAGCGCAACTTCTGTGCTTATTCTGCAAATATAGATACATAATGTACAAAAATATATGGCTATGCTGTGAGAAATGCGTGCTTGAACATAAACTCAGATGCCAGCCAAGCCTGCATGTTGCACTGTCGTATTTGACCACGAACCACACCTGCACAATGTCTCCAATATGTTGCAAGTGTCAGTCATCGTGAGAACTGTGTTCTACATAGTTGTGAGTACGTTATGTCTCACTAGGGGTAAGATAGATACTGCCTACAGGAAAATTAAAGAGACCTTTGAAGAAAAGAGAACCACTTGTATGAACATCAAGAGCTCAGGTGGAAACCCAGTTCTAAGCAAAGAAGGGATGGCAGAAAGTTGGAAGGAGTATAAAGAGGGTCTATACAAGTGTGATGTACTTGAGGACAATATTATGGAAATGGAAGAGGATGTAGATGAAGATGAAATGGGAGATACGATACTGCGTGAAGATTTTGACAGAGCACTGAAAGACCTGAGTCGAAACAAGGCCCCAGGAGTAGACAACATTCCATTAGAACTACTGACGGCCTTGGGAGAGCCAATCCTGACAAAACTCTTACCATCTGGTGAGCAAGATGTATGAGACAAGCGAAATACCCTCAGAATAATAATTCCAATCCCAAAGAAAGCAGGTGTTGACAGATGTGAAAATTACCGAACTATCAGCTGCAAAATACTAACACGAATTATTTACAGACGAATGGATAAACTGGTAGAAGCCGACCTCGTGGAAGATCAGTTTGGATTCCATAGAAATGTTGGAACACGTGAGGCAATACTGACCCTACGACTTATCTTAGAAGAAAGATTAAGGAAAGGCAAACCTACGTTTCTAGCGTTTGTACACTTAGAGAAAGCTTTTGACAATGTTGACTGGAATACTCTCTTTCAAATTCTGAAGGTGGCAGGGGTAAAATACAGGGAGCGAAAGGCTATTTACAATTTGTACAGAAACCAGATGGCATTTATAAGAATCGAGGGACATGAAAGGGAAGCAGTGGTTGGGAAGGGAATGAGACAGGGATGTAGCCTCTCCCCGATGCTATTCAATCTGTATATTGAGCAAGCAGTAAAGGAAACAAAAGAAAAATTTGGAGTAGGTATTAAAATCCATGGAGAAGAAATAAAAACTTTGAGGATTGCCGATGAAATTGTAATTCTGTCAGAGACAGCAAAGGACTTGGAAGAGCAGTTGAACGGAATGGACAGTGTCTTGAAAGGAGGATGTAAGATGTTTTGGTTTTAAGGCGCAAGAGGATGTAAGATGAACATCAACAAAAGCAAAACGAGGATAATGGAATGTAGTCGAATTAACTCGGGTGATGCTGAGGGAATTAGATTAGGAAATGAGACACTTAAAGTTGTAAAGGAGTTTTGCTATTTGGGGAGCAAAATAACTGATGACGGTCAAAGTAGAGAGGATATAAAATGTAGACTGGCAATGGCAAGGAAATCGTTTCTGAAGAAGAGATATTTGTTAACATCGAGTATAGATTTAAGTGTCAGGAAGTCGTTTCTGAAAGTATTTGTATGGAGTGTGGCCATGTATGGAAGTGAAACATGGACGATAACCAGTTTGGACAAGAAGAGAATAGAAGCTTTCGAAATGTGGTGCTACAGAAGAATGCAGAAGATTAGATGGGTAGATCACATAACTAATGAGGAGGTATTGAATAGAATAGGGGAGAAGAGGAGTTTGTGGCACAACTTGACAAGAAGAAGGGACCGGTTGGTAGGACACGTTCTGAGGCATCAAGGGATCACAAATTTAGCATTGGAGGGCAGTGTGGAGGGTAAAAATTGTAGAGGGAGACCAAGAGATGAATACACTAAGCAGATTCAGAAGGATGTAGGTTGCAGTAAGTACTGGGAGATGAAGAAGCTTGCACAGGATAGAGTAGCATGGAGAGCTGCATCAAACCAGTCTCAGGACTGAAGACCACAACAACAACAACATGTGTGTGCTAAGTGAATTCAAATGTGGGCAAATTGTTAGTGCTTGTACGATGGGTGCCTCCGTAATCAAGGTAGCTTACGTGTCTGATGTTCCAAGAGGCACCGTACCAAGGATTTATAGTGCACTTAGGAAAAGCACAGAAACATCAAATCTAAGTCACAAAGTACACAAAAGAGTGTGCACGTCGAGTGACTGTGACAGAAGGTCACTGAAGAGGACTGTGACAAAAATTATGAGGACAACAGATAGCAAAGTTACTGCAGAACTGAATGTCACACTTGCAAACTCTGACAGTAACAAAACGGCATGAAGAAACCACTTTCTCAGAAATCTTGGTGCTGAAGCCATAATACCTGAACTGCGGAGCAATGGATGAAAGTCGTTTGGGTGGATCAGTCCTGTTCCACACTGCTTCCAATGTCTGGCGAGTTTACAACTGGCGCACACTGTCCCACGCCTATGATGCAGACTGCCTGCTGCAAAGAGTGAAACATAGCAGGGCGTTTGGTGATGATTCGGGCAGACATATCGTGGTATGCCGTGGGTTCCGCAGTTACTCTGCAAAGGTCGCATTACTGCCAAGTATCATGTGACCATTTTGGCTGATCAGGTCCATTCCATGGTACAATGTTTGTTCCCCAATGGTGGTGCTGTGTTCCAACATGACAGGGCCGCTGTCGTCCAGGAGTGGTTGCGTGGACATGATGATAAGTTGTCTCTGTCGGTGCATCACGGACATGGGACATTGGCTGCTTACATAATTGTCAGTGCCAATGAAATTCACCAACAGCAGTTTTTATTTTATTTTGAAGGCTACCAGTTTCAGAATTTCATTATGCTATCTTCAGGTTCCATATGCATCTCTCCAAATAAACAAACATGTCTTTCTTTTCCATCAGTCTTCTGACTGGTTTGATGTGGCCCACCACGAATTCCTCTCTTGTGCTAACTTCTTCATCTCATAGTAGCACTTGCGACCTACGTCCTCAATTATTTGCTGGATGCATTCCAATCTCTGTCTTCCTCTACAGTTTTTGCCCTCTACAGTTCCCTCTAGTACCACGGAAGCCATTCCCTCATGTCTTAACAGATGTCCTATCATCCTGTCCCTTCTCCTTATCAGTGTTTTCCACATGTTCTTTTCCTCTCAGATTCTGCACAGACCCTCCTCATTCCGTACCTTATCAGTCCACCTAAGTTTCAACATTCATCTGTAGCACCACATCTCAAATGCTTTGATTCTCTTCTATTCTGGTTTTCCCACTGTCCATGTTTCACTACCATACAAAGCTGTACTCCAGACGTACATTTCATATATAGCCATAAATCACTGGATGTACTGAATTCAATCATTACAGTAGTGCTTCATTCGAAGAGTTGATGGCAGTTTGCTGTCTATTTCACAGACAAGGGTGCTTGATCATTGTCCATCTCCATCATCATTACCTGGACTTGCTACTAATTTGCAAGAAGAATGGTATAAGATGCCCTTAAAAGCAATACAGGACTTTTCTTTATCTACTAAGATGACAGGAATCTGTTATGAATGCCAACAGTTTTCTTACACCGTATTAGGCACAGTAATGTGTTATGTTTCTATATTTTTGTCCCCCCCCTTCCCCATCTCTCTTTACAATTTGGTACCAATTGTGCGTCTGATATTTCCAGAATGACCAGAGAAACTGCTTTATACACAAAAGTGAGAAGTATCTGGTGAAACATACTCCCTATTTGCAGTACGCTTAACACTTTCTGGAGAAAGGAAAATTTTTCTTTATGCTGTAATGCTCATAGGTGACCTTTTAATGATTTTAGATCCAAAATGTATACAAAAATATGTACCCATTTTCAAAATATACTCTGTACACTTTGCTTCTTTTTATGGACTAAAATAACTAATTTTGAAATATTCACTGTTCTAACAAATAAACTGATCATTCTATAACTACCATGCAATATAACAATAATAATACTGAATTATACAGTGGAATATGACTAGCCAACCATTTCTGTGTATTCTGGTGGTCAAAAGCTACTATGCACAGCTACACTGACTTGTTGATATTTTTATAGTGAAACCCAACATTTGGCAGCAGATGTACATTATACAGAGATTACCGTATTTACTCGAATCTAAGCCGCACTTTTTTCCGGTTTTTGTAATCCAAAAAACCACCTGCGTCTTAGAATCAAGTGCAAAGTAAGCGGAAATTCTGAAGAATGTTGGTAGGTGCCACCACAACTAACTTCAGCCATCAAATAATGTAGCACTACACAGGCATGCTTTGCAGGCACAAATATAAATACTGGCGCCAAAACCTCTGCGTCAGTAAATAAATTTTTAAAGGTGGAAGAAGAGCTTTTTTCTCTGCCCCAAGTTTCGATGACTGCATTTTCATACGTTATCCAACGAAGTAAATACAAATTCCGTATTGTTCATCTTCAAATGTAGCAGCATTTCAATGGTCCGACTGGCAAGACTGTTTCGGATGTTTGTCAATATGGCCAACTCTACGTTCTGAATTTTTTCCTACCTGTGAGAAGAGATGGTTGCTAATAGGAACTTTTATGAATTGTGAATCACATGCAGTAGTCTCTTCACCATAAGAATAATATGAATATAAACATTTTGCCATGTATTCTTTCATGTTTGCTGCTATCTCATTTAAATTCTGTCTGCCTAATAAACTACGAAACTAGTGTGAGACAACAGCAAACGTGGAAGAATATACATATCATGTCATGTTTATATTCATATTATTCTTATGCCTAATAGTGATACAGTCAGAAATGAAGCACAGCAATTAACTAGATTTTTAAATCTAAGATGGCTCTAA
Source organism: Schistocerca americana (assembly GCF_021461395.2). NCBI lineage: Eukaryota > Metazoa > Arthropoda > Insecta > Orthoptera > Acrididae > Schistocerca > Schistocerca americana. Next base: position 142,866,439 of record NC_060129.1, read on the forward strand.
TCTCTGTGCAGAATGTAATGTACAAAAGAGGCGTCTGCAAAGATTTTCAAACGGAGAAAAACTTTAGCTAAACTCTCATTCAGAACATCTTCTATCATACGCAGTCTATTATTTGGTTCTTGTTGATCATTATCAAAGAAAGCAGCAGTGTAAGTAACAACAAATAGCAGGCTCTTGCCATTGTTTCGCTAATGAGACAATTCCTCTCTCTCTCTCTCTCTCTCTCTCTCTCTCTCTCTCTCTTTTTTTTTTTTTTTTTTATCGTAAGCGGCGGTAGCGCGCACAAAAGCAAGCCATGCCGCAAGCGAGGGCAAGTCGTAAACACACATTGTCAGAATGCGACAAAACAGGCATGACACAGTACAATAATGCATTTTCAGCTTAGAGTAACGTAAACACCTATAACAAAGAAAACCGAACTTATCAGATCAAAGAAAAATAAGCAATCGATTCAAACCAGACGAAGCATGTGAAAAAGGAAGGGTACCCGTATAAATACGGATGGAGCGTCTGACGCATAGCAATGGCTACCTGGTAAAGCTTAACTGCTAAGCTTACGACTCGAACCAAACTACTGTAGCTGTATCGTCATTCATTCGACCTAAATTGTGTCTCATATTACAGTGGACCAACGTTGTTTCGATTTGGAGGTCCGGCCCTAAACTTTTCTCTCCCCTTGAATTCCGAGTCTCAAATTGCAGGTGCGGCTTAGATTCGGGAAATTTTTTTTCCCTTGATTTCGAGTCTCATTTTTCAGGTGCGGCTTAGATTCGAGTAAAAACGGTGAACATTAATAAACGTGTACATGAGGTCTGGCGAAAAACATTTCAGTTCCAACTAAGAGAAAGTAAAATTTAATGTACACAATTGTAGCCAGTGGGCCGCAAAGGGTTAAGATGGAAAACCAATACGAATCAATTGTAGCAACTGCTGTGGCAGATTGTCCTACATGCAAACATTTAAATACAAAAAAAACTGACATCTATAACGAGCCAAAAATAAAGACAATTCATCCTCCAGTCCAGAAACTCACCCGGACGAGGGGCTGGTCTCGTGCTTTGAGGACGATCTGGTGGAGGGCGTTAAGATGCTGGCGGACCAGCGGCGGGATGGGGTTGCAGCAGGCGAGGATGCCCTGCATCTCGCGTGGCAGCACCTCCGAGATCTGCAGCAGCATGTGGTTCGGCAGCACGTACCTGTTGACACACACACACACACACACGTCACACTGACACTACAATAGCAGCGGCTCAGAGTACAGTCAGCAGTGATGAGGAACTGTGTATTGATGACCACGCAAAACAATGTGCACCTAACATAACCACTTACATGAGGGAAGATTGGAAAGTAACACATGATAATTTTGCTGCCAAAAAGTTTAATAGGAACTAAAAAACAAATGAACTTAAACCTCTTACCTACTTTTCCACACAGCCACCCACGTTCTCAACACATTTCTCCCATCACGATGACAATTTCAGTATGCACTGTCCATAGAAGTTCGTTTAGTTAAGAGTATAGCCATCTGCAGACTGCCGATTTCACTTCCGCATCTGTCGCAAATCACTGGCCGGCCACAAATTTCTACATGACGCTGAAATGATGAATGTCTGATGGTGCAAGGTCCAGATTGTACGGTGGATGCCGGAGCACCTCCCTCCCAAATCTGGCGATTTTTCTTGTGAGCAGGAGCAGCAACGTGGGGACGAGGATTGTCACGAAGAAGTTTGACACCGTCAGCATTAATGTTGAGGAGTTTGTCACAAAGGGCACAACATAACTTAAAGTTGTATTGTAGGGTTTGGCATTCACAATGCTCCCATGTTCAGCAGAGACCACCAATAACACACCGTGCATATCCCAGAACACTGTCTCAGTCATTTTCCTAGCAGACTGACTCACTCTCAATATTTTTTTGTACTGGGGAACCAGCAGGTTTCCACTTCACAGTGGCCTGCTCGATTTCGGGCATCTAGTGGTATGCCCATGATTCATCACCAGTGCTGACTGCTTTCAGAAAGTCATGCCCTTCTGTGGTGTAATGTGTTAAGTGATCTGAGCTGGCCCTTGTGGTTGTCTTTCAGGTACTTTGGCTCCCAATGAGCACTAACTTTATGAAATTTCACCATATCACGATTAATATCATACACCTCACCATAGGAAATGTTGAACTGCTGTGATAAGGTTCGCAGTTGTACACACCAGTCGTTCAAGATTGCTGCCTCAATGGCTCTGGCATTCTGTGGGTTTGGAGCTGTTACTGACCACCCAGAGTGTGGCAAATCACTAAGTTTCATACAGCCCTCTGGGAAGAATGCACACTGCCTTCAGGCACTGCTATGGTCTATACAGTAGTCCCCATACACACCACACATAATCTTGTGTATTTCATCCAGTTTATCCTCTTTGGTTCACAAATATCAAACTACACTTTGCTGCTCTTCACAAGCTGATGACAGTAACAACATGCTCACCATGTCTGTTTCGTAGTTCAGGCAGCTTCTGCCAGAGCTGCACATGAAGACAGAATACTCTCTGCAGTGCGGAACTTCAAACTATATTGTCGTGAAATTTCAACATACCAGCTGCAATACCAGGGTAAAAAAAATTAACGTGCATTACTTTCCGATCCTGCCTCATAACACAGTAAGCTCAAACCTTTGCATCTGTTATCCTTAAACTCCTGGTAATAATAAGATTCTTTCCTAACTTAATTCATTTATCCCACAGTGAGACAATATGATCAATGCCTTCATGGAAAAATGTGCACAGTTGCCAGTGTAAACATGATTGTACTAGGTGTGCACCTCTTCGTCCAAACAAATTGACCACCATGAATGTCTTTCTTCGGGACTCCAAAAATGTGGAAATCATATGGGGAGATATCAAGACTGTATGGAGGATGTGTAAGGGCTTGCCAGCAAAACTTCTGCAGCATAGTTGAGACGGCATTCCAGGGTAATGCCCAACCCCGTGTTGGAAAGGTGGTTTCGAGTTCACTGCAGAAATTTTGTTGAAAAGCCCTTATACACACTCCATACAATTTCAATCTCACCCAAGATGATTTCCAGTTTTCAGAGCCCTGAAAAGACATTTCTGGCCACCAATTTGCTTCAGATGAAGAGCTGCACACCTGGGTACATTCATGGTTTTCCATGAAAGCATCTTCTTTCACAGTAGAATAAACGTATTAACAGTTATGCTCATTATTTTTGAAAACAGTTTACTTGTTTTTTCCCATCTGTCTCATTTTCATTTGGCTGTGCCTTATAAAATACACTCAAATATTTCCAAATATTGTTCGCACTATATTTCCTGCTAATGGAATGTTCCTATGACAATTTCTGATCTACTGGTTGTAATATTATAATCAGTTTTACTGAAAACTTTATTAATTAAAACTAATGAGTAACTGAACCTATTACAATGATTATGAATGAGCTAATCTGTCTTACTGGACACACTGACACCTCCTAGTAGAAATTTAACAATCCAGGTCTTACAATAATGTTCTAATTTTCCTATGTCTAACTTAAAAGGTAACTGGTAGTAACATTTGGAAACACACACAACTCCTGTGGTCATTTATGCCACTGTGCTTATTAGATTCCAACTTCTAACACTACACTTTCAGTGTTCTAATTTTCCTGTCTGAATGACATCCTCCATTAATTAATTAAGCCATTAATTAACAATTTGCCAAAATTATTATAAATGATTATAAGTGTACATATGGCTTGGGGAATTGACAGTATAAGCATACTAAATAGTTCTGTCATCTTCTTCACTTTGTTAATTACCTATCCACTTTGTGAACTAATTTATCACTCAAACATAGAACTCAGTCCAATTAGTCACATCTAACCTCACAGTTTTTCAAGCCACTATGTAGTTTCCGAAATACTAAAATATTCATATGCCAGGCATTGTATGGCCAAACCCACCCCAAAGTCATCACTCTGTGTGGGGCAGGCACATTAGCCAGAAATATGTAATGAGTCTGTGATAGGCCATACTCTGAAAGCATATGAGCAACACCCATGTGAAAGTCCCACGTGAGCTAGCACACAACTGACAAATGTTTAAGTCTGCCGCTAGCATTTTCTTCCAATTTTTGCGTGATACCCTAATGAGAAGATGGGCAGGAGGGGATGGAAGGGGCTGCCAAGGGATTTAGGATGTGTATGCAACTCTCATACATATTTAACAATTGTGGAGTATTGCCAGGATCACTAGTAAAATTATGGCTGTCAGTATTTATTTTCTTCAAGTCTTTGTCCAGCCGCAGCCCCACTCCATTTACACAAGGCGGAACTACAGGATCAATTTTTGTAGGTGACAGCCACATAGCCCTTTGTCATTATTGATTTTGCATTTTAATACAATATTATAGAATATTTTACCAAATTTACAGTAACTTAAAAGGATGTGCAGTAATAATGTGAGTGAACGTGAAAGAGATCAGGAGAGGTCAAGTGCAATATTTTAGCAGTCATTATTTTTGACGTTTTAACCACTCGCTGCACTCACCCGATGCTCTCATCCTCCTGGCGCGCCATCTTGTCCCTCCAGCGGAAGAGCTCACGCAGCGCGTACTGCTGTCGGTTGTCCAGCAGCTTCTTGTGGCGCTGGAACAGCTCCATGTGGCTGTGCTCCGTCACCACCGGCTTCTCGTACCGCTGCAAAGTGTACGGCACAGTATAATTATTAACAAATCTACAACATATTTAAAGGATGTGCGCTATAGATTCCTACATATTGTACAGATTTTAATGCTTTGTATTATTTTTCTCCTTTATCAAGTCAGTAGTCTAGTAATCACATATTTGGCACACTTACCAAAAGCTTCTCCTACAGCCTCCTCTAGTGACAGCACCCTACGATGACAGATAGTACCACTGGATAAGCTTAGAAAATGGCCAACACTGTCTTATTTATAAGGCAGAAATTAGTAATAAAATTCCTTCCTGTACAATGTGAAACACACAATCGCATTCGTGAAAGGCTGAAGAAAGTGTACAAAAGGGTGCACGACTCTGTCGTCCAGTAATGGGTTCATCACCGTAGAAAAGCTGGAGCGTAAACATTGTCAGTCGTTGCGACATGGAGTGGCTAGTCAGCGACTGCAATGACTTCACACGACATTCAGGGTATCGACCAAATTGTTCGCGATGACTGCTCGGTAACTGCAGACTAACTGTGTTGGCAGGTTTTTGTCAGTAAAGATAGTGTGGTGACCACAACAGAAAACATGGGCTACTACTAGACTTGTGAACACTGGGTACCTAAAACATAGCCCGAACACAGCACAAAGGCAAGGAAAACATCTGCAGTGAATCTGTAGCAGGGCTTCAGTATGGATGGGAGGTGTTTTTGGCGAAAACTGTGGCTGGAGATGACACTCGGTTCATTTTTTTCAACACAAGTCTGATGGTCAGCTGACAGAATTGCACTGCCAGACACAGCGACAAGGAAAAAAACTTTTAAACACTGCATTCTGTTAGGAAAGTTACAGCAACAATCTTTTGGGATACAGAGGGTGTGATTCTGGTTCTTTTTTTGGAGAAATGGTACACAACAAATTCTACCAGATATGTGAAATCCTCAAGAAGTCAAAAGCACTTCTTCAGTAAGTCCACCCATCAAAAGTTGAGGCACATGTTCTTTTCTTGCATGACAATGCAAGACTACACAGCAGTCACTTCCCTGCTGAAGTCTCGCCCCATCGGCCATACAGCCTCAAACTTGCAATGCTAGTCTTCTGTCTCTGTGGCCCACTAAAAGCAGCTTGTCGGGGGTGTCACTTCAAAGACGCAGACACTGTGAAAAAGTCAGTGCACCAGTGGCCGAAGAAGCAGGACTGTGACATTTCATCAGTCAATTCTGCATTGCACAGGCATGTCCAGATACTTTGATCAGATAGTGTAGCTCCTTGTTCTGGGAGGAGAGAGTGACAGGTTGGGGAAGATTAGAAAGGAAAGTACAGTCAGTCAGACCACAGGATGAGACGGACCTACCTGTAGAGATACTAGGGAAAGGAAGGGAGACCCCATGGAAAATGGAAAAATGTAGTAGAGGAGGATATGCATTGAAATTTGAAAGAAAATTTATACAAGGAGACTTGAGTATGAGTTTGTAAAATAAAGCCTCATGAGCTCTAAAGAACTCTGTCGGAAATGTCACAATCATTTTTACTTACAAGTTTCAGCTCTTGTTGGTTCCAGACCAGGGCCCTTAACTCAAACTGATAACATTTATTGTTCTCTGTCATCCCTGAAAGTTTGTATCATCATCATCATCATGGGATCGCCTGTGTGTGTGTGTGTGTGTGTGTGTGTGTGTGTGTGTGTGTGTGTGTGTGTGTACAGGGTGATTCACGAAGATATGCAAATATTTTAATATGTTATTCTACAAGTGTAACTAAAGAAAAAAGTTCATATAAACATAAGTCTGCGAATGTTTAGTCACGGAGTTACGGCTAGTAAAAGATTTTTCCTGAAATTTAATAACTTTGCTAATATGAAGCCATCGCAAAACTGTACGAGGTTAAAGTAAAGCACAATTTCCATTAATTTTGTTGTTAGTGATCTGCTGAATCTAATAAAACATGTCCCAGACATGTATCTGCAGTAGTTTCCCAGAACATCCAGAGAAGCAACGATGTAATTTCGTAAAATTTTTAGTTTATTATCTACTTGGCCCGATTTGTTTTTTAAGTTCCAGACAATTGCACAAAGTTTTCAACAGAAGTTGTAGAGAACTTAATTTTGGAAAAATGATGGTAATAATGTTAACTGAAACTGTATGAATGTGTCAGATAATCTGCTTTTATTAATACCACAGCACATGAGAATTCATGTTAAACCAGAAAAAACAAAGCTCAGTGTTAAGGAAGTTGTACAGTGTACGTACAATTTCACAATCCATTTATAATAAATGTTCAAAAATGTCTCCACCGAGTTCAATGCATTTAGCTGCACGTGTATGAACAGATTTTGTTGCTCGTTTCAATTTCAAAAGGTTGCTCTTAATTTCGTCTATTGCATTCACAATGCGAGAAAGTAATGCCTCTTTGCTTCTCTGGATGTTCCGGAAAACTACTGCAGATTCACGTCTGAGACATGTTTTATTAGATTCACCAGATGGCTTCATACTAGCGAAATTGCTACATTTCAGGCAAAATCTTTTATTAGCCGTAACATCGTAACCAAACATTTCCGGACCTATGTTTATATAAACTTTTTTTCTTTAGTTTTACTTGTAGAATAACATATTAAAATATTCGTAACAATATGAGAGAAGGAAAGTTGCTACTCACCATATAGTGCAGATGCTGAGTCGCGATAGGCACAATAAAAAGATCACACAATTAAAGCTTTCGGCCATTAAGGCCCTTGTCAGCAGTAGACACACACACACACACACACACACACACACACACACACACACGTGTGTGCAAGATGTGTGTGTGTGTGTGTGTGTGTGTGTGTGTGTACTGCTGACAAAGGCCTTAATGGCCGAAATCTTTGATTGTGTGAATCTTTTTATTGTGCCTATCGCGACTCATCATCTCCGCTATATGGTGAGTAGAAACTTTCTTTCTCTCGTATTGTTACATTCCATCCTGATTTTCCATTGTTTGATATTAAAATATTTGCATATCTTCGTGAATCACCCTGTATATGCGAGTTCTTTTGAGTTCATGAGGCTATATTTTGTAAGCTCGTACCCAAGCCTCTCAGTCATTACATAATTTTTCTTTCAAATTTCAATCCATATCCTCCTCTACCACACTTTTCCATTTTGCACGGAGTCTCCCTACCTTTCCCTACTATCACTACAGGTAAGTTGGTCTCATCCAGTGGTCTGACTGACTGGACTTTCCTTTCTAATCTTCCCTAACCCAGCACTCTCTCCTCCCTGAACAAGGAACTACACTACCGGATCAAAGTATTGGGACATGCCCACGCAATGCAGAATTGACCGATAAGATGTCACAAGAGGCAGACCCACCCATATAAAAGGAGGTGGGGAGTACTGTGTTGTGAGGAAAGAAGCAGTAGGCAGAAAGTATCGGCCACGAGAGGGCCGGCATTGGATGTCACGTGAGTAACAAATCTGTCAGTGACATTTCAAAGCTTCTGAAACTGGCCTAGTTGACTGCTGGTGATGTCACTGTGACGTTGGAATGGGAAGGACACAACCGCAGCTAAATCGACACCAAGCAGATAACTGCAGAGGGTGGCTGTAGAAAAAATGCTTAAAATCAGCAAAAAGAATCACTCGTGAATTCCAAAGTGCTGCTAGCAGTTAAGCCAGAACAATGAGGCATAGGGAATTAAAGAGACTGGGGGTACAATGATCGAGCCGCTCCTCGTAAGCCACGATTTCTGTAGTCGGTTCTAAGCGGTGCCTGAGGTTAAGTAACGTGCGATGCCACTGGACAGTGGATGACTGCAAATGAGTGGTTTTGAAAGATGAATCACAATATACCCTGCGGCAATTCGATGGAAGGGTTTGAGTTTGGCAAATGCATGGAGAATGTTACCTGCCATCATGTGTGTCGCCAAAGTAAGTAGCCTGAAGCGAAACAAGTGCTGTATCGTATGTGAGATACAGAGGCGAGCGAGTGTGCCGGGTCTTACCCCAGTTCACTGTTAGTAGTGCCACGTCACATTAACACGTCTGCATGTAACGCACAAGTATTGCACCATAATTAAGTATAAAACTAAAGTCAAAATTTTATATTCGAACTTTGTCAACATATATTTTATTGTAATTATGCTTTAAATATCAAGTCTTAAGGTAATTAAATAAACAATATTTTCGTAAAAATACAGTTTTAAGAAAAAAATAAGTGGCACTAAATAATGAAGATAGAAAGCCAGAATTTGGTCAGAATGTGCCAATGGAGGTCATAAATAAGTTGTCCAAGTTTCAAAGTAAAAGAATGAAAATTACAACCGGAATCCACATTTTTAAGAAAAATTGAAGGCGCTAAATATTAAACGTAGAAACATAAAAATTTGTTTTATGCTAGAGTTCAATTTAAAAATACAGTTTTTGAGTAATTTAATGAAAATCAAATTTTTAACTAAAATATACCCATTTGTAGTAGATTAAGTACCTGTAATTTTAATGATAGAAAATTTTGGTTACAGCAGACAATAAAACCTACCAAATAATAGAGCTATAACAAATTTTAGAATTGTAGTATTAATAACACATAATAGGAGATCTATTAAAGCTATAGTCCAAGAGGTAACAATCTACCATTAGTTCCACTATAAAAATTCTAGAAGGCAAAGTTTATAATCAAGCAAGCTGAAACTTTTTCTGTGTTTTCAACCAACTTACCTGAATATATGTAAAAATTAAGATGATTCTAAATTAATTCATAACATTTGTCTGCTTGTGTGTGTGTATGTGCGGATGGATAGGTGTGTGTGTGCGCGAGTGTATTCCTGTCCTTTTTTCCCCCTAAGGTAAGTCTTTCCGCTCCCGGGATTGGAATGACTCCTTACCCTCTCCTTTCAAACCCCCATTCTTTCGTCTTTCCCTCTCCTTCCCTCTTTCCTGATGAAGCATCTGTTGGTTGCGAAAGATTGAATTTTGTGTGTATGTTTGTGTTTCTTTGTGTATCTATCAACCTGCCAGCACTTTCGTTTGGTAAGTCTCATCATCTTTGTTTTTAGATATATTTTTCCCACGTCGAATGTTTCCATCTCTTTTATTATATATATATATATATATATAAATCATGACTTTCACCTGCAATCATAACAGGAGGCAGTAATTTCTTACATCCTGGAAGACATCTTATATACAGGGTGTTTATAAATGAATACTTGGGTTTTAACACTTTATAATATTTGTTATATTAAACTTATAGCTATAAATGATATGTCAAATGAAAGAGCAACTCAGTTTTACCAAGAACCTTATAAATGTTCAATGTGAGCACCATTTGTCACACGGCACACATAAAATCTATAGCCGAGTTGTTGCCTAACGTTGATAAGTGTGCCTTCAGTAATTATAGCAACAGCTGCTTCAGTCCGGTTTCTTAATTCAGGGAGGTCTGCTGGTAGCGGAGGCACGGACACGTGATTCTTGATGAAGCCCCAAAGGGAAAAATCGCACGGTGCTAGGTCGGGTGAACGTGGAGGTCGTGCAAAGCAAGCCCTGTCATTGGGACCCTTGCGGCCTATCCAGTGCTTGGGTACAGTGAAGTTTAACCAATCGCTTACTTCGCTACGCCAAACACAACTGTCTGAGTTGCTCCTTCATTTGACATATCATTTATAGCTGTAAGTTTAATGTAATAAATATTATAAAGCGTTAAAACCCCGATATTCATTTATAAACACCCTGCATATGTACACACACACACACACACACACACACACACACACACACAAATCGTCAAGATTTAATGGATGGACTGTATGATCGGCAACCACAGAAAGGTAGAGGTATGTCAGCGTAACTTAATAATGACTTTAATCTGGACAATTGACTTTTTGTTAAGCATCAAGTTGCTGCAAAATACCGTTCATGTAACTTCAGTATCGGTACATTGCATTGCATTTTTCTTATGTTGCGAGGAAGACTGTTCATGGAATCAAATTTAGTTTCTACAAGAATTCATGCTTTAAATCCAGTACTTCAAGTAGTAATTATCCCTCATTACATAAATTTCATTCCGGTTCATACTCTGTTTTAGCTATTGTGCTACCTCCCAGCACGGTTATTCCAAAATCGACTAACAGAACTAACACAAGTCCCAACCTGAACACATGGAACACCTTCAGGATGTGTTAGAATGTCGACTTGGCTCCAGATTCCAGTGTGCAACAATCACTACCTCCTTTGGTTTGGCTTTTGAGGAAGAATTAGCTGCCATTTCTCTGTAGACATTTAGACACCTCCTTAAAAATGTCATCCACGAAGCTTGAGCTGTCACAAAGGCAAAGGGTGGAAACACCCTATACTGATGTTCACTAACAGCTGTCTGGATACTTTTATAGGACAGTGTATTAGTTTTGAAAGTTAAGCTAGTGTCAAGAATGTTTACAGTACTGACATTTCTCCTGATGGTCAGTGATGGCTGGATGTTTTATGGTTCTCCCCAAAGAATTTTCCTATCCACAAAATTTATTTAACTGTTGGTCAAGTACTTTGCTATCATTTTCCAAATTTCTCCTCATTTTCCTTACTCACTTCGTGGAATGAGTAACTTGGGGGATAGACTACAACCCTGTCTCACTTCCTTACAACTGCAGTATAGTTTCTGTACAAGTAGTAGATAACATTTTGCTCTTTGTATTTTATTCCTGTTAACTTCACAGTTACACAGAGTGTATTCCACTTTACTGTCAAAAGCTTCTTGTAAATTCACAAGTCCTATAAATGTGGATTTGTCTTATGTTCAGCTACACAATACACCATTTCACAGCAGGCTTCAGTAACAATCTGTAGTGTTCCCCCCCTCCCGCGAACCATGTAACACACAATCTTCACCATCACAAATTATTTGCAGATTTACTTAAATTGCCACATACATGTGAGTCTCTACAAATATGCAGTGCCCTCGGCCAGCTGCAATTTTGCAATTAAATCCCACAAAACTTTTTCCTGAATTTACAGGTTTCTGCTGACAATTTTTTACACCCAAACAAAGCGAGTTATACCTCCCCTTTGAGTTGAGAGATATTTGCTATATCCACAATGCCTGTTTAGTACAAGTATTTGTACAGGAGGACCACATTACAATTTCTTTGTATAAATTGTTTTACCACTTCACAAAATACTCACCTATATAATCTGTAAACTTCTGAATGCATTCAAACCATTTATGGACACATTCTTTTCAGTCTGATGTTTGTGCCTCGAAAGAGATGTCACAGGAGGATATGACAGCTTCTTCAAATGACAAAAAACAAGACAAATGTAGTCATCATGGCATAAGAAGATTGCTGACAGCTCGCAGCTCTGTTGCCAGGTTTCAATTGTGAAGCGCTAATGGCCACAAACAAAAACAGTAACCAACTACAAAGCTGTGACAACACTGATGCACTACAACAGAGATGTTCACGAAATCCCACTGTGGTACCAATTTCGGTAGGTGCACAAAGCTGCGACACTCAGTGCACTGCAACTGTCACGCTGAGTCCACCGTACACCTAAATTCCCTATTTTTCTCCATCAAATAATGAAACTGTTCAACATGTAGTGAAACACCTAACACAGTCACGACGAAGAACGGAGCAATGTTTCTCGGAAAGGATAGATCGCTACTCACCGTATAGAGGGAGACACTGAGTTGCAGACAGAAACCGCAAAAACACTGTTATACAGGCTGTATTATAAAGTACAGCAGTTTTTTTGTTCGCCTATCTGCAACTCGACATCTCCACTTTATGGTGGGTAGCAATCTATGCATTTCATAATACTGTCATTATTCCATCCTGGATTTTTCACTGTTTGATTCTGCAATGTTTTCTAGTAATTTTATCCGTTATTTTCATCGATGCTCCTGATGAACAAATTGTTGCACACTATTAAGCATTAACTACTTCTTCAATCTCCCACAGAACATCTCGATTTGCTGGTAAAGACAGCAAGATATAATTACTCATATTAGGCAGTTGTAGTTACTGTTTCTGTCATCATCATCATCATCAGCAGCAGCAGCAGCAGCAGCAGCAGCATCAGTCTGACAACTGGTCTGCTGAAGCTTTCTACACAACTCTGTCTTGTGCAAGCCTCCTCACCTCTGCGTAACTACTGCAGCCTACACCCACTTGAACCCGCTCATTGTAGTCAAGTCTTGCCCGCCCCCCCCCCCCCCAAACAATTTTTACCCCCCACACTTCCCTCCATTGGCAAACTGATGATTCCTTCAAGCTTCAGGATGTGTCCTATCAACTAATCGCTTCTGTAACTGAGGTTGTGCCACAAATTTCTTTTTTCCCCTCAATTCAATAAAGTACCTCATCGTTAGTTATTCGGCACCACATTTCAAAACTTAGATTCTCTTCTTCTCTAACTGTCCACTATCCACATTTCATTTCTCTACAAGGCTACCGCTCCACTCAAATACCCTCAGAAAATAAAAAAAGTTTTGCATCACCTCAGTTCCTATAGATTCGGAACCTATACAGAAAAAATTGGAACAGAGATCAACATAAACATCATTTCCGCCATTTTTATTGCTCATGAAAACCACACATTGCATGTTGTACCATCATACAGCGAGACCTTCAGAGGTGGTGGTCCAGATTGCTGTACCCATCGATACCTCTAATGCCCAGTAGCACGTTCTCTTGCACTGATGCACGCCTGCATTCATCGTGGCATACTGTCAACGAGTTCATCAAAGCACTGTCGGTCCAGATTGTCCCACTCCTCAACAGCGATTCGGCGTAGATCCCTCAGAGTGGTTGGTGGGTCACATTGTCCATAAACAGCCTTTTTCAATCTATCCATGGCATGTTCAATAGGGATCATGTCTGGAGAACATACTGGTCACTCTAGTCAAGCGATGTTGTTATCCTGAAGGAAGTCATTCACAAGATGTCCACAATGCGGGTGCAAATTATCATCCACGAAGATGAATGCCTCACCAATATGCTGCCGATATGGTTGCACTATCGGTCGGTGGATGGCATTCAAGTATCGTACAGCAGTTACGGCGCCTTCCATGACCACCAGCGGCATAAATTGGCCCCACATAATGCCACCCCAAAACAGCAGGGAACCTCCACCTTGCTGCACTCGCTGGACAGTGTGTCTAAGGCATTCAGCCTGACCGGGTTGCCTCCAAACATGTCTCCGACAACTATCTGGCTGAAGGCATATGCGGCACTCATCGCTGAAGAAAACGTGATGCCAATCTTGAGCGGTCCAATCGGCCCATCTGTACCGCACTGCATGGTGCCATGGTTACAAAGATGGACCTCGCCACGAACGTGGGGAGTGAAGTTGTGCATCATGCAGCCTATTGCACACACTTTGAGTCGTAACACGACATCCTGTGGCTGCACGAAAAGCATTATTCAACACAGTGTCATTGGTGTCAGGGTTCTTCCGAGCCATAATCCAAAGGCAGCAATCATCCACTGCAGTAGTAGCTCTCGGATGGCCTGAGCGAGGTATGTCATCGACAGTTCCTGTCTCTCTGTATGTCCTCCGTGTCCGAACAACATCGCTTCGGTTCACTCCGAGACGTCTGGACACTTCCCTTGTTGAGAGCCCTTCCTGGCACAAAGTAACAATGTGGACATGATCGAACTGCAATATTGACCATCTACGCACAGTTGAACTACAGACAACACGAACTGTGTACCTCCTTCCTGGTGGAATGTCTGGAACCAATCGGCTGTCGGACCACCTCCGTCTAAAAGGCGCTACTCATGCATGGTTGTTTACATCTTTGGGCGGGTTTAGTGATATTTCTGAACAGTCAAAGGGACTGTGTCTGTGATACAATATCCACAGTGAACGTCTCTCTTCAGGAGCTCTGGGAACTTTGGTGATGCAAAACTTTTTGTGATGCAAAACTTTTTGTTGATGTGAGTATTTGCTGTTTTCAGTCTGTATTATAATGTCGGAAACCACCTGCTGAAGACCCTGTAGAATCTTTCCAAACTGACAGTTCTCCAACACCTCTCTTGTCGGCACCTCCTCTAATTCATCAGCTCCCGGGAAACTTTTTCAGATGTCCGACCTCCTCCCGACACGTACCTTCTTGCAGATCTCGGTGGAGCGCTGGATGACGGAGAGCAGCAGGTTGGTGTTGCCGTTGGCGCGCTCCAGCAGCTCATTCTTCATCAAGTCGTACACGTACAGCAGGTAGTGCGTGTCCTCGCGTGCGTACTTCACCAGCTCCTCCGGCAGGGGCCTGCGGACAGCAGACGGTGGACACTGGTAACAGTGGGGTAGTCTCCAGCTCCCAGAGCTCTATGTATCATCAGTGGGAATGGGAGGGGGATGAGGGGTGTTGGGGAAAGGGAGGAGAGCATGGGGACCAGCCTGACAGACGTGTTTGGGTGTGCGTTTAGGGCACACTACACCTGGGTCATCATTGCCCATCCTGTTTTCACGAGTGTAATCCCAAAAATTAAGGGCTCCAAAGTGCTGGAGCTGTAAGGAAACTGTTTGCCTTCTCCTCTACAATGCCCATCCTTACATTGTCCATCAAGCTGTAGACCTTCTGCAACAGTTTGGATGAGACATCGCCATCCACCCAACCTGTAGTGCGGGCTTAGCGCACACTGGCTACCACTTATTTGCCCAAGTTGAAAGAACACTTGCAGGAGTCAGACCAGATAAAATTTTCTGTAACTAAAATCATTCCTTAAACTACTGAAACTGAGCATTGAGAAAGGTGTATGTTCCCTGACATTACTGTGACAAATAATGTTTTATGTCACTGCAGAGCAATAGTAATCATGTTTTAACAGCATAAATGAAAGAAAAAAAAACAGTGAAGTCCACAGTATTTGTTTATTTATTTATCCTGGTTTTGGTCTCAGTGACTACCTTCAGAGCAGTGGTGACTTGTATCTGTTGGTACTCACAGCAGCTCCATGAACTGGATCGACATACCATTAAGGAGCTTCTGCTTCGAAGATGATCACTTGGACTAAAACTGGTTAGCAGAATAAATAAGTAAACAAAATAAATAAATAAATACAGAAAACTCAACTGCGTTTAGGGTTCTGTACCTCATCTGGCAAAAATGAAATCAGTGTGCGGTCATTTTGTTATCTGTCCATCCGACTGTTACGAACAGTTTTTCTCAGGAACAGGCACTCATATCAAGTTCAAATTTATGTCACATACCAATGTCTATGGTTCCTTGGCGGCATAAAAATTTAAGCTTCAACATCAATTCAATGAAAATATGTGGCCATTTATATCAGACACTTTTATACTTGCTAACTCACTTATCAAAACCTATAGGGTACTTCCCATTTACCTAGAATCACAAAATTTGATAAGAAGCAAGGTTTCACAACACAAGTAAAGGAAAATTTTCGAACATTGTTAAACTGTAATTATATCACATAAAAAATATTCCTCTTCTACTATGAACATACACAGCATTCGCGATCTGTCAAAAATCTCTGGAATTACTGTAGGGATCTTGATCTAGTTTTCAGTAATAGGTACAGTGATTCACATGTAAGGTTTATGTACACAATTTACATATGTTATGTTAATTGGTTGAACTGAAATGAAATTAAAATGATGCCTTTCCCATCTAGCAATGATAGGCTTAAGGCTGTCCAACTAATGCACCGACAGCCTACATCTATGAACGTACAGCATCTGTAATGTTTCAGAGCAAAGTAATACTGGTAACTGATGCAGGATTGATTTTCCATAGTTTATGACAAGCTTAAGATATCCCATAAAATGTGCGTCACAGAGTTCAATGGTCCGACTGGCAAGACTGTTTCGGATGTTTGTCAATATGGCCAACTCTACGTTCTGAATTTTTTCCTACCTGTGAGAAGAGATGGTTGCTAATAGTAACTTTTATGAACTGTGAATCACATGCAGTATTCTCTTCACCATAAGAATAATACAAATATAAACATTTTGTCATGTATTCTTTCGTGTTTGCAGCTATCTTATTTCAATCCTGTCTGCCTAATAAACTACGAAACTAGAGTGAGACAACAGCAAACGCGGAAGAATACACATATCATGTCATGTTTATATTCGTATTATTCTTACGCCTAATAGTGATACAGTCAGAAATGAAGCACGGCATTTGACTAGATTTTTAAATCTGAGATGACTCTAATTTCTTTACAGAATGTAATGTACAAAAGAGGCGTCTGCAAAGATTTTCAAACGGAGAAAAACTTTAGCTAAACTCTCATTCAGAACATCTTCAATCATACGCAGTCTATTATTCGGTTCTTGTCGATCATTATCCAAGAAAGCAGCAGTGTAACAACAAATAGCAGGTTCTTGCCATTGTTTCGCTAATGAGACAATTTCTCTCTCTTTTTTTTTATTGTAAGCGGCGGTAGCGCACACAAAAACAAGCCATGCCGCGAGCGGCGACAGGCCGTAAACACTCATTTTCAGAATGCGACAAACAATGCATGACACAGTACAGTAATGCATTTTCAGCTTTGAGTGACGTAAACACCTATAACAAAGAGAACGGTACTTATCAGATCAAAGACAAATACGCAATCAATTCAAACCAGACGAAGCACTTGAAAAAGGAAGGGTACCCGTATAAATATGGACGGAGCACCTGACGCATAGCAATTGCTACCTGGTAAAGCTTAACTGCTAAGCTTACGACTCGAACCAAACTACTGTAGCTGTATCGTCATTCATTCGACCTAAATTATGTCTCGTATTATAATGGGCCAACTTTGTTTCGATTTGGAGGTGTGGCCTAAAACTTTCCTCTCACCTTGAATTTCGAGTCTCAAATTTCTGGCGCGGCTTAGATTCGGGAAAATGTTTTTTCCTTGATTTAGAGTCTCATTTTTCAGGTGCAGCTTAGATTCGAATGCGGCTTAGATTCGACTAAAAATGGTAAACAGCATCCGTATGTGGTTACATAGACAAACTGAAGAGGAGTTGCCAGCCTTAACATTCAAGGTACTCAAATGTAGCGGAAGGGTCAACAAGTGTTACTGTAAACGAGTCCAGTTCACTACACAATTTGAGGATACAGAGAAATGCTAACATGTGCCGAGCTGTGGCTGCGAAAAGTGTGCGCCTCCACACAAATGGGGTCATTACGCATTCGCCTCATCATTTACAACTCCTCACAAGAAGCCTGCAGCTGCAGAATAAGCAGCTTACAACACACCTGTCACAAAGAAGTGTGTTGTAACCAAATGCCATTTCGGACAAATGAGGTGGCATTTTCCAATTCTCCAGGACAAAAAAAAAAAAAAAAACACCAGTCAGCCACAGAGAGAGTGGCTTCGGGTATTTCTTTGTTACAGATTTGCACAATGTGACACAACACACGGAGGACAAAGCTTACGAAATTCCAGAAGCAGAGTGGGGGGGGGGGGGGGGGCGGTAAACGAGACAGTAGCTGACAGGTTGCACAGCACAGCGGGGGCAGCCAGGGAAAGGTTGGAGATGCAGGAATGATACGCAACTGCCAGAATATCACTGTTTTGATACTGCAACAAGTGGTATTTTTCTAAATTCACTCGTATATCTTGAAAAGTGAAGTGTGACTTTCAGAAATTGTCGTGGTACAATTAAGCAGTGTTTCATAAATTACTTTCTTTTCTGTGGCGGATGAGGTACATAATTTTGTTATATTTCCTATAAATATCTGTATGGTCATTTAGCTACAATGTATGTAACCATATGTTCTAAAAGTTCCAAAACTTATTTCATTCCTGGAGTACAAGTGACATTGGGGCACCAAATATGGTAGCAGCTTCACCTGAGAACTGTAAATAACAGATATTCTTTCTAACAGCTGGTTTTGAACAGGAAGTGTTAAGCAGTGGCCGTTAGGCCATAGTGTGCCAACACTGTTGTGTCACACATTGCAATGGAGCCACATATCAAAACTGAGTGAACAAGACATTCGCCAGAATATTCTGAAGGGGAGAAAAGTGTGTGTAAAGTTTGTTCCACACACTCTGAATCCTGAGCAATAACGACAAGTGGTGAACTTCCACACCACAACCAAAATTAAAAATGAGGACAATTCTTTTCTGAAAAAAATCATCACGGGTGACAAGATTTGGAGTTATCATACAAATCTATCACAAAAAGAGAAAATGCAGAATTTTAAAAGAAGTATCAATGCTTTGACAATATAATTGACATATGAGCCAATATAAGGGCCAAGTGGAACAAAATACCTAGAAAGGTGTTCTCTGACATTTTCACACAATTGTACAAATGTCCTGTGCATTGTACTACAGAGGAGGGGATGCACATACGAGGTGCATTCAAGTTCTAAGGCCTCCGATTTTTTTCTAATTAACTACTCACCTGAAATCGATGAAACTGGCGTTACTTCTCGACGTAATCGCCCTGCAGACATACACATTTTTCACAACGCTGACGCCATGATTCCATGGCAGCGGCGATGGCTTCTTTAGGAGTCTGTTTTGACCACTGGAAAAACGCTGAGGCAATAGCAGCACGGCTGGTGAATGTGCGGCCACGGAGAGTGTCTTTCATTGTTGGAAAAAGCCAAAAGTCACTAGGAGCCAGGTCAGGTGAGTAGGAAGCATGAGGAATCACTTCAAAGTTGTTATCACGAAGAAACTGTTGCGTAACGTTAGCTCGATGTGCGGGTGCGTTGTCTCGGTGAAACAGTACACGCGCAGCCCTTCCCGGACGTTTTTGTTGCAGTGCAGGAAGGAATTTGTTCTTCAAAACATTTTCGTATGATGCACCTGTTACCGTAGTGCCCTTTGGAACGCAATGGGTAAGGATTACGCCCTCGCTGCCCCAGAACATGGACACCATCATTTTTTCAGCACTGGCGGTTACCCGAAATTTTTTTGGTGGTGGTGAATCTGTGTGCTTCCATTGAGCTGACTGGCGCTTTGTTTCTGGATTGAAAAATGGCATCCACGTCTCATCCATTGTCACAACCGACGAAAAGAAAGTCCCATTCGTGCTGTCGTTGCGCGTCAACATTGTTCGGCAACGTGCCACACGGGCAGCCGTGTGGTCGTCCATCAGCATTCGTGGCACCCACCTGGATGACACTTTTCGCATTTTCAGGTCGTTACACAGGATGGTGTGCACAGAACCCACAGAAATGCCAACTCTGGAGGTGATCTGTTCGACAGTCATTCGGCGATCCCCCAAAACAATTCTCTCCACTTTCTCGATCGTGTCGTCAGACCGGCTTGTGCGAGCCCGAGGTTGTTTTGGTTTGTTGTCACACGATGTTCTGCCTTCATTAAACTGTCGCACCCACGAACGCACTTTCGACACATCCATAACTCCATCACCACATGTCTCCTTCAACTGTCGATGAATTTCAATTGGTTTCACACCACGCAAATTCAGAAAACAAATGATTGCACGCTGTTCAAGTAAGGAAAACGTCGCCATTGTAAGTATTTAAAACAGTTCTCATTCTCGCCACTGGCGGTAAAATTGCATCTGCCGTACGGTGCTGCCATCTCTGGGACGTATTGACAATGAATGCGGCCTCACTTTAAAACAATGCGCATGTTTCTATCTCTTTCCAGTCCGGAGAAAAAAAATCGGAGGCTTTAGAACTTGAGTGCACCTCGTAGAACACCTCAAGCATTAAAACCGTCATCTTAACTTTCCATATTTTTTATTAATCCAGTCGTTAAAGTTTTTGGACTGTCAGGGTATTTATAAAGTCTAGCTACATTGAGACAAGAACTAGTGGCACATTTGAAATCTCGCTCAAAGAGAAGTGTCCGGTAGCTTTCTTTGGCACCAGAAGAGGTAGGTATGAGCCGTGGGGTGTGATGAGTCTAAAGTTTCTTAAATCATCACTCTGTCAGCTTGAGAAATCACCACCACTACCAGACAAACAGCAGCTCACCAAATAAAATGGAGCTTCTCTGGTTTCTGATACCCACGATTTAGTAGGCGTACATCAACTTCACCTATGGAAAGATGAAGTCATATCGAGTCAATAACCTGCAACACACAAAACGCACTCAAAATTGAGAGATGCAAGTGTGAACTCTGGCAGCCTGAAAATCTGACAGCTGCTAAGACCACTACAGCCAATGTCTCAGTGTGCAACTCAACTACCCCTTACAGTTGACTGTTCTATACAGCACAGACTCACAGATACTGCAGTCACAAAGAAGTGAACTTTCTGAGCAAATCTCCAGCCTAAATGAAGAGTAGGCTTTAATGAACCATCAATGATGAGGCACTCTGGAACAGAGGAGAAGGATAAAGGAGGAGGAGAAAACAGCCGTGTCCTCTTCAGAAGAAAAACAGACTCCAGAAAAGCACCTGTAAAGAAGGCAAATGCATCTCGCTCAATGGCTTTTGCACTTCCCTTCACGGCTCCAGTTTGTCGAGCATCTGCCAGTTCCGAGAAGAACATCACATTTTTCGACGATTCAGTACACAACGTGATTTCAGCATGACGCCTACACTGGTACAAAAAATCCATCCTCCGGGTGCCCGAAATATTGTGGGTGGGACAGCAGTGACACATATACAAGGAAAAGGCCCCAAAATGCACAGAAATAAGGCCCTGCCTCAAATAATGAAAGAGGAGATTCACGAGTGAAGTGGGGCAGTTCTCTGGAGATGACGGACACCAGTTCCAGATGCCACCCCACACAAAGGAGAACTGGGCAGTGGGAAACCACTGCCATATACCACCTACAGAACCTCGATCTGACCAAGATTAGCTGTGTCACGGTGTGAAAGTGGTGTTATTTTTACAGGAGGAAATCTGTAGAATTTCATATTCAAGACACGTTCACAGGCTCACTACAGCAATTCGAGAATGAATGCACAGAAGAGGCCTCTGTTCTCAGAAAGGCAGAGGTGTGAGAGGGAGGAATTCTGTATCCATTACCCAGACACAGAAAATTATAAATTCTCAGTACTTTCCTGAATCTTTCTTGGAATGTCTGGGTTTTGACTCAGACTCCAACCGAGCAGAGTCCAAAAATGGCATTGCAACACTTCACTCGGTGTGGCAGCTGATCTGTACCCTCGAGTGTTTCGAAGTCGTGCCCCACACGGTTGAACCCTTGGCACTGTCCTCCCTCTATGGGTGAGTAGACTTGCATTCTGCATTATCTGGATGTTGTAAGTGATTCAGGCTATTCAATGAGTTCCAGACTCTCCTTCCTGCTGTAAAAAATAACTGGTGAAGAAACACGGGTTAAACAAAGATCTCATGCAGTGACTTCACAGTACAACCAAAGTTATTTGCGAACCGATACTTATCTACTTACACAACACTTCTCCAGCCAGTGCGAACTCGAGGGGAGCTGAATATCTGTAAATCTCGTCATTACAGTGAAATTAACTCTGTACTGGAATTTCAACATTGTGGCAGAAAAAGCATCTGTAACTGTGTTCAATTTTATTATTTCTTTATTTATTTTTCTGACTCAGTTGCATTGGCAATTTGCATCACAGTGAGTAGTTTCATATTTTTCCATTCATTATGGAACAATTAGTTGAATGGCTGAAAAATTATTACTAACACTGTCATATGGGTGATTAGGCAAAATTTGTGACTGTATTGAAGGTTTTTTGTTACAAAGGACACAAAATTTTATCTCTGATGGAGAAACGTCAACACATGTAGAAATGATCTTGGGTGTACCCTAGGGAAGTGTATCAGGACTCCTGCTGATCTTATTGTATTTTAACGGCCTTGCAGACAATAACGTCAGACTTTTTGCAGATGATGCAGTTGCCTGTAATGAAGTACTGTCTGAAAAAAAGTTGCACAAATATTTAGTCAGAATTTGACAAGATTTTAAAGTGATAGACGGATTGCCAACTTGCTTGATACATTCAGAAATGTTAAAGTTTGCATTTCAAAAAACGATAAAACACAGCATCTTATGACAACAATTTTAATGGGTCACAGATGGAACTGATTAAATTATTCAAGTACCAGGGTGTTAAACCTTGTAGGCACACAAAACTAAATGCTCACATGGGCTCAGTTGCAGCTACAGTTGGTGGCAGACTTCTATTTATTGTTAGAATACTATGGAAATGCAATTAGTCTACGTCTACATTCTAGAATGCTGCTCAAGTGTGTCACTCCCATACCAAATAGGAATAACAGCGGATATTCAACGTATACTGGGACCAGGCAGATACTTGAAGACATAAACTGTTCCTTGAAAGCTTAATTAGAAAGTTTCAAGAACTGGCCATATATGATGACTCTAGCAACATACAACTGCCTACATATCACTCACATAGGGATCACGAGGTCAAGATATAGTAATTACAACACGTACAGAAGCACTGATGCACTCATTTTCCTGACGCTCCGTACGTGAATGGAATAGGAAGAGATCTTAATAACTGGTACAATGAGACATGCACTTTGCACCACATTTCACAGTGGTTTGCAATGTGTGGCTGAAGACATAGATGAAGAATGCTCACAGATGTGAGCTATTCATAAATCCTCAACACAGAACATTCTGTGGCTTAATGTAAGTGCCTATTTCACACAAGTCACCTTCACACAAACGGTCCGACAATTCTCTACTGTGCCCGACACCGACGTGTGCCCCTGTTGTTATGATGTCCCAGCTGTTACAATACACATTATGGGCATAATCTGGTTACAAATGGCGGTCTAGCACCTGCCTCTCCCACAGCCAGCTTCAAGTGTCAGTAGCACCTAAGATAGCGCCAGATATCGTGCGCTCGCTTTACCGAATCCTCCAGTCGGCCAGCTGGTAGCGCTTGTCGGCGGTGACGTGGCAGTAGTGCTTCAGGACGAAGGCGAGCGACAGGTGGGCCAGCCCCAGCACACGCGCCGCCTGGTGCGTGTCGAACAGGTTCACCAGGTAGAGGCCCAGGTCACGCTGCAGCCACTCCACGTCGCTGTCTGCCCCGTGCAGCACCTGCAGCAAAAATCACAAATATAAACCCACAGTCTGCAGGAGAGTGATGCGCAGAGTGCGAAGGACACACACACACACACACACACACACACACACACACACACACACACACACCCCTTATCCTATCTTGTCCCCTTACTGCACCCAGCCACCACCTACCCACTGAGAACACAGTCAGTCAGGACTTGTAGTTGCGTATATCTCAATCAAAATAAAGTGACCAACAGTCGAGCACCAGGGATGGGTGTGAGTGGAGAAGGGGAGGGGGGTGGGGGTTGCTTCACATCTGTCTGCATACACTGTAGGGCTGCAGTAGTAATCCCTTCTGGGCACATTTACAAACTGCCTGTTTGGGTTTGCTTTCTTTGGTAGTAATGGTCTTATCACTTTTCTGTGCAGTTTTGCAAGAGTTTAGTACACTGTGCCATGTAATATACACACATCGCACACACAAATGATGCAAATGGCAAAAATATATCACTGTTGTCACGTTACATTACAACCATTGTCTCCAAGTGACTGTGACAAATGGCACTTGATGTAGTAGAGCCATATGACAATATTGAACAAAATGAAAGGCGTCACGTTAGTTAGCTACCCCCCCCTCCCACCCTCTACCCCCCCCCCCCCCAAAGAAAAAAAAATAATAAACATAAAATTACAGTAAAATCACATTAGAGGCTGACCTGTTCTTCCTGAAAAATCTTCCAAGCAGAGCAGTACAGTGAGAGTGATACACGTCTGCAAAGGGCAATTGATGTCAACATTGTAGGAGGTGGCTTGTAGCGTTGTACTTGTTTGTTGTATACCTAAAAAAGATGTGACTGACATGCTCTTCTTTACCACATGTACGAGGGCAGTTCAATAAGTAATGCAACACAAATTTTTTTCTCGGCCAATTTTGGTTGAAAAAACCGGAAATTTCTTGTGGAATATTTTCAAACATTCCCGCTTCGTCTCATATAGTTTCATTGACTTCCGACAGGTGGCAGCGCTGTACGGAGCTGTTAAAATGGCGTCTGTAACGGATGTGCGTTGCAAACAACGGGCAGTGATCGAGTTTCTTTTGGCGGAAAACCAGGGCATCTCAGATATTCATAGGCACTTGCAGAATGTCTACGGTGATCTGGCAGTGGACAAAAGCACGGTGAGTCGTTGGGCAAAGCGTGTGTCATCATCGCCGCAAGGTCAAGCAAGACTGTCTGATCTCCCGCGTGCGGGCCGGCCGTGCACAGCTGTGACTCCTGCAATGGCGGAGCGTGCGAACACACTCGTTCGAGATGATCGACGGATCACCATCAAACAACTCAGTGCTCAACTTGACATCTCTGTTGGTAGTGCTGTCACAATTGTTCACCAGTTGGGATATTCAAAGGTTTGTTCCCGCTGGGTCCCTCGTTGTCTAACCGAACACCATAAAGAGCAAAGGAGAACCATCTGTGTGGAATTGCTTGCTCGTCATGTGGCTGAGGGTGACAATTTCTTGTCAAAGATTGTTACAGGCGATGAAACATGGGTTCATCACTTCGAACCTGAAACAAAACGGCAATCAATGGAGTGGCGCCACACCCACTCCCCTACCAAGAAAAAGTTTTAAGCCACACCCTCAGCCAGTAAAGTCATGGTTACAGTCTTCTGGCACGCTGAAGGGGTTATTCTGTTCGATGTCCTTCCCCATGGTCAAACGATCAACTCTGAAGTGTATTGTGCTACTCTTCAGAAATTGAAGAAACGGCTTCAGCGTGTTCGTAGGCACAAAAATCTGAACAAACTTCTCCTTCTTCATGACAACGCAAGACCTCACACAAGTCTTCGCACCCGAGAGGAGCTCACAAAACTTCAGTGGACTGTTCTTCCTCATGCACCCTACAGCCCCGATCTCGCACCGTCAGATTTCCTTATGTTTGGCCCAATGAAGGACGCAATCCGTGGGAGGCACTATGCGGATGACGAAGTTATTGATGCAGTACGACGTTGGCTCCGACATCGACCAGTAGAATGGTACCGTGCAGGCATACAGGCCCTCATTTCAAGGTGGTGTAAGGCCGTAGCATTGAATGGAGATTACGTTGAAAAATAGTGTTGTGTAGCTAAAAGACTGGGGAATAACCTGGTGTATTTCAATACTGAATAAAACAACCCCTGTTTCAGAAAAAAAATGTGTTGCATTACTTATTGAACTGCCCTCGTACAACTGGAACATGACCACACTCATACGATACAGATGCTTTCTGTAAAGGCTGTGGTCAAATGTGAGGGTCCTCAATGAGTTCATGAGTCATCATGCCAGAAGTTAGGAATCGACAATGTGTTCACTTTGGCATAATCTTTACATTTATATTTGGAGGTCTCTTGCCATACTGCATTCCACAGTCTTGATTGTTGACTTAGTAACATTTAGAAGATGTGTAACTGGTAATTCCACGTATCCCCTTGCTCTGTCATAGATGGCTGCTTTGGATAACTAGTGTACTATTTCACTGCCTCGTACGGCAAAAAAATATTCATTTGGGCTTTGGTCATGTTAGTTGGTTTAGTTTAGTTGGGTATCACACGGTGCTATTTCACTTGCATCTGGTACCATGCTTCACAATGTTTTGTTACAGGATTACCTTCTTTTAAGGACTCTGTCTCGCACATAATTCCAGTTGCCATGTAGAATTTTGTGGACCAGCTATGTTGGGCCACTCCCATGCAGACTTCTCCGAAGCGGCTTCTCTGCTGCAGGAAATTGCTGAAGCTTTCCAACTAACAACTAATACCAAGTTACCAAATGATGGCTGAACACATATTTTCACTTTCAACCATCCAGTTCCGGATGTTTATTTTATAACTGCATTTACAATTCAGTTCATTAACATGACACTAATACATCCTTCCTTCATGAGAACTCAAACGAGAGTGCACCCAATCTAACATTAATACAAAAGCTTTCTTGCATTACATTAAAAACCATCATATGTTTTTCTCCTAAGAGATTCTATAATAATGTCCTAATCCTGATTATTCTATACATGGTTTCCGGGTCCATCGACTGCATACTATATGGCCAGCAAGTAGTCAGCATTCTTCCGGCTTCCATACACTGCAGCTACATCTTATCTTGTATGTCCTCTGTGTAGGAACACATACGGTACACACTGTAAATCTGTTGATATTTGAGCCCCCTACTTAGCTTAAACGTTGCGAGCATCGTCAGCTGGTGGGACAAATCTTCATACAGAGGAACAGGGCTTGACGCACAACGTCCTGTTACACTACACATGTACACCACAGTGTGGTTTCATCCAGGGGGGCGCAGAAAGCTATGCGCAGAAAGCAACGTGTTTTCTCAGCTGTGCACATGACATCACGGTGGAAGCAGCTTTGCCAAACAGTACACAGTTCGAATTGTGTGTCATTGTTTTTCTTGCGTTGTTTTGTGCTTGAAGGGGTATCTTGATTGAGTTCTTTCTTCTGAGGGACTCAGTCAACAGCGGAAACATTCGGAATTCGGGAGTGTTAACGGTTTTAGCTGTAATTGATATTTGATTCGAAACTGAAATAGTTAGCGATAGTGGACAGCGGGATCAACATTGTGTTCCCCAGCTCTACAGTTTATGGTTCGTCCTGTGAAACTCTTATTGGAGAATCTACAAGTGAGTGAGAAAATTAATTTTTACAATGCCAGGCTGTGCTGTTACGGGCTGTTTTTCCTACAACCGGAGCACAAAGGGAACTGACGTAATGTATCACAGTTTCCCGCGTAATGAAACATTACAAAAACTATGGTTGTCGAAATGTTAAGGCAGTGTAAATGTTGCTCATGCAAGAATATGCTCTCGCCATTTCGCAGAAACAGATTACTTAAGGTATTTACAGTCTGAATTGCTTAATTTGCCCCGAAAATGAATGCTCAAGCCAGATGCAGTTCCTTCATGCACTTTGCCGTGCAGTAGTGCGACTGTCAATGTGTCACCCGCAACAGAAGACAGAACCAAACGGTATAAGAAACGAGAACTACATAAGAGATCTCTGGAAAAGCTGTCACCAAATAAGAATCATCATAATAAGAGCACATGTACAGATGACAGTTGTTTTTTTTTTTTTTTTGAGACACAGATACAGTTACTTTGATGAATACTATAGCGGCTTTAGAAAGAAGGAATGCTGTTCTTACAAACAAGTGTGTGCAACTTCGAGCTCTTAAGTAGATTCATTTCAATGCGATTAAATGAATAGTTTCTGATTTATTTGAGCTGAGGTTTCGAATTTCATGTGTGTGTCAGTGTAGTTGTGATCTGATATTTTACCGATGTGTGAGGCATAAGCTGCGAAAGAATATAACTCATCAGTTTTAACTGTAATATTTTAGGAGCAGAAAAGCAGTTTAGACATCTCAATTCTGGTATAAACAAAATCTTCCGCCAAAAACTTGACGTAGACGCGCATGCCGTGTCGTCTGCTTGTGAGCGCTTGCTTCCACGCTGACGTCACTAGGCCAGCCAATGGTAGAGCAGAGCGCTTACTGCCCAACCTTATTATTTAGTAATCTTGGTTTCATCCAGCACGATGTAATTTCCTGATTCCTACTTGCGATATGTCACATCAGGTTCATCATGTCATTTGCTATTGCATGGCCGGATCTCCTACTGTGTACATTTCGTAACAATTTCAGCACTGATCTGGAACCAGAAATGATAAACTCTGAACCTGAGTGGTTCTCACTGTACTGAAGGCCTCGAAGAATAGATAAAGTCTGGCTGTTACAACTGCAAGTTCCTTATCTTGAATTTCATTTGAATATGACAGCTGCCATCACAGTACGCATGATCGTATCCATCTTCACTCTTCAAAGCATCAGTTTCGCTGAATCTTGCATTGTGTTTGGATAGGTACTCCACACAACTAGTGGTTCAGATACACTGGTACTGTAGTCTACTTCACAGCAGAGTAATGATTGTGTAGACACGCTTTATTTTAGAAACAGAAAGGTATCCATGTATGTGCCAACGAGAAGAGAAAGACTTACCCAGCCAGTACTGGACATATTGAAGGAGTTGTCAATGAAAAATGATTTTAGGTTAGATTTAACACTGGCTTCTTTGCTTGTCAGCAACTTTATGTTATTGAGAACATGTTCAAAAATTTATGTTGCTGAATACTGAACTCCTTTCTGTGCCACTGGCAGCTTCAATAGTGACCAATGCACGTTTCAATCATTCAATATGTATGAGAGCACAGCGAAAGTGACACAAATAAATTAAAAAATAAGAAAAAAACATGCATGATGCACATCTTATAGCACTCCTCTTGTGAAGCTTAGTACGCACTGTTGAGACTCATTGCCACAATTCTTTGGCGTAGACACTTTATGGCAGACTTATTCACCGTGCCATGCAAATACTTGTGTCCACAAGCAGGTCTGATTCAAGGGAGGCAGTAAGCTAAAAGTTGCGTCATCTACTGTGCTGCTGAAAAAAAATGTACTGTATGCAAACAAAACAAAGTTGCAGCAACAGTTTTTCGGAACCATTTTACTTTAGCATAAAAATAAAACATCTCATATTATGGAATCACATTTTTTTCATTATGCAGTTGTTCTGAAACGATTTTAGGGAAACTGATGTTTAAAAATATGTATTTCAAATTGCAAGTCTCACATCACATGATGTGGTGGTTATCATTTTGTTATTGCTCATGTTTCTTACAACACTTCAAAGTTAAGTAACTCACAGCCCCTTGTTCAAAGCAGAAATTGGCAGTCTGAAACTGTGATATTTCAAAGTGGGTCCCTGAACCATTTGTAGAAGAATTTGATAATCTTGTGTATTCATCCACAAGAAGTTTCTGAATTCCATTCAAGATCATCATGCCCACATATTTCTGATCTTTCAGAAGCCTAAATCTCTTTCTGTCGAGTGGAGGTTTGTTTACCAGCCTTCTATACAATTTGAGTATGTCCAAACAAAACATCTATCGCCTTATACAAATGAAGCAAAGCTGCATCACATGCTGTGTTTTACTTCATGCATGAAGAATTGAAAACCACAGGTTCTGGATTCGCATGTTTTTTAACTGTGCGGTTGTTCCAAAACAACTGCAATCAACTGGATGTCACTTAGGCGACCTGCATATCCCTAACCAGTTATCCAACCAAGAAAAGGAGTGCCACGGTTTAATGTGGAGTTCGAGCCACATTTCATTTCTGGTGAATCTTCACTTTGTTGAGAGGTGAATGCTAGGTTAAGAGACAAAGTGAAAAAAGGTGACCCTGCTTGGTTTCAGTCCCACAACCTTAAATGTTCTAGCCAGACGCTCTACTGCTTGATCACTATGCATTACACACATTTGGTTGGGCTTCATGCTCTCTCAAGTTATGCCAGCTGCTCACTAGGTGCTAATGGAATCATTTTCACAATTTAACTTTAATTGATCACAATTCAGACAATTTGTACAAAATATTCATAAATTATATACAGGGCTATTACAAATGATT
Organism: Schistocerca americana; assembly: GCF_021461395.2. Classification (NCBI taxonomy): domain Eukaryota; kingdom Metazoa; phylum Arthropoda; class Insecta; order Orthoptera; family Acrididae; genus Schistocerca; species Schistocerca americana. Next base: position 142,896,511 of record NC_060129.1, read on the forward strand.
GAAGCGATTTCATAAATTCACTGTAGCTCCATTCATTGACATATGGTCACGACACACTACAGATACGTAGAAAAACTCATAAAGTTTTGTTCGGCTGAAGCCGCACTTCAGGTTTCTGCCGCCAGAGCATTCGAGAGCGCAGTGAGACAAAATGGCAACAGGAGCCGAGAAAGCGTATGTCGTGCTTGAAATGCACTCACATCAGTCAGTCAAAACAGTGCAACGACACTTCAGGACGAAGTTCAACGAAGATCCACCAACTGCTAACTCCATTTGGCGATGGTATGCGCAGTTTAAAGCTTCTGGATGCCTCTGTGAGGGGAAATCAACTGGTCGGCCTGCAGTGAGCGAAGAAATGGTTGAACGCGTGCGGGTAAGTTTCACGCGTAGCCCGCGGAAGTCGACGAATAAAGCAAGCAGGGAGCTAAACGTACCACAGCCGACGGTTTGGAAAATCTTACGGAAAAGGCTAAATCAGAAGCCTTACCATTTACAATTGCTAGAAGCCCGGACACCCGATAACAAAGTCAAACGCTTTGAATTTTCGGCGCGGTTGCAACAGCTCGTGGAAGAGGATGTGTTCAGTGCGAAACTTGTTTTCAGTGATGAAGCAACATTTTTTCTTAATGGTGAAGTGAACAGGCACAATGTGCGAATCTGGGTGGTAGATAATCCTCACGCATTCATGCAGCAAATTCGCAATTCACCAAAAGTTAACGTGTTTTGTGCAATCTCACGGTTTAAAGTTTACGGCCCCTTTTTCCTCTGCGAAAAAAATGTTACAGGACACGTGTATCTGGACATGCTGGAAAATTTGCTCGTGCCACAACTGGAGACCGACAGCGCCGACTTCAGCTTTCAACAGGATGGTGCTCCACCGCACTTCCATCACAATGTTCGGCATTTCTTAAACAGGAGATTGGAAAACCGATGGATTGGTCGTGGTGGAGATCACGATCAGCAATTCATGTCACGGCCTCCACGCTCTCCCGACTTAGCCCCGTGCGATTTCTTTCTGTGGGGTTATGTGAAAGATTCGGTGTTTAAACCTCCTCTACCAAGAAACGTGCCAGAACTGCGAGCTCACATCGACGATGCTTTCGAACTCATCGACGGGGACATGCTGCGCCGAGTGTGGGAGGAACTTGATTATCGGCTTGACGTCTGCCGAATCACTAAAGGGGCACATATCGAACATTTGTGAATGCCTAAAAAAACTTTTTGAGTTTTTGTATGTGTGTGCAAAGCATTGTGAAAATATCTCAAATAATAAAGTTATTGTAGAGGTGTGAAATCGCTTCAATCATTTGTAATAACCCTGTACAAAAACTTTCATCGCGAATCTGTGCATCCTACAGCAGTTTCTGAGACTAGCCTGGCCATACAGACGGTCACAGAGAGAGATGAAAGGGTGAGTGGGAAGGGGGGCAGGGGAGAGGGAGAGGGAGAGGGACAGGGAGAGGGAGAGGGACAGGGAGAGGGAGAGGGAGAGGGACAGGGAGAGGGAGAGGGAGAGGGAGAGGGAGAGGGAGAGGGAGATGCAAAATTATTACATATTCTATGTGACACCTTTAAAGTATAAAGTTAGTAGCACAAATGGCCCACCAGACATTGAGGTTCTTTAGAATATTGGTCAAGCCCCCAATCCACACAAAAGGCTATGTACAATTGTGCCACTACCTCAGACTCTACGGCACAGTAAGATGGCAACGACGGTGCCGGCCGCACTCACCTTGACGACTTTGGGGTCAGTGAAGACGTCATTGAGGCACTGCAGGTCAGAGCGCAGGGCGAGAGTGTCGACAATGTAGTCCGTGTCGCGTGTCGACAGCTGCATCAGGCACGTCAGGCCCTGGTAGCTGCGGTACGAGTGGTGCTGTGGGAAGGACAGAGAGAAAGATATTAAATCACAGCTTGTTAATGTTTCAAACTGGTGCAGAGATTGTCAACTTGCTTTAATGTTAAGAAATTTAAATCTGTGCACTGTTAAAAATGAAAAATATATCACCCAATCACCATAATATTACACAGCTGGAATCAGTCAACTCGTACACATATCTACGTGTAACAACACGTGGGGATATGAAATGGAATATTAACATATGCTCAGATGTACACAAAGCAGGTGGCAAACTTGGTTTCAGCAGCAGAATACTATGAAATGCAGCCAGTCTGCTTACTAAACACTCGTGGCACCCACTCTATAATACTGCCCAAACGTGTGGGACCCATACCAAATAGGATGTATACAGAGAATGGCAGATTGAAATTGTGTGCCAGACTGGGACTGGGCCTCGAACTCGGAACCTTTGCCTTTCGCAGGCCGTGAGTCGTGCTGCGGTAGCTCATTGGCAGAGCATTTTCCGGCAAAAGGCAAAGGTCTCGAGTTCAAGTCAGCCCGGCAGACAGTTTTAATCTGCTGTAGAGTGAGGATTTCATGGTCTTACATTTTTTGACCCATGGGAGAGTGTCACAGAGATACTAAAGAAACTTAACTGGTAGACACTTGAACACATATGCAAGCTGTAGCGGAAAAAACTAGTTATTACAAACTCGGGATCTTTGCATTTCGCGGGCAAGTGCTCTACCATCTGAGCTACCGAAGCACGACTCACGCACGGTACTCACAGCTTTACTTCTGCCAGTATCTCGTCTCCTACCTTCCAAACTTGCAAAGGTCCTGAGTTCGAGTCTCGGTCGGGCACACAGTTTTAATCTGCCAGGAAGTTTCATATCAGCGCACACTCCGCTGCAGAGTGAAAATCTCATTGTAGTTATTGCAAAGTTTCGAGAAGTGCCTTTAATTGACAAATCTAGGACTAGACCTCGACGTATCGCTCCTGTAGGGACTGTGAGGACTACAGTAGACTAATTATAGCACACAGAGAGGTGATAAAGCTGTCGTTTTTCTTGCTCTTCAGATGTGAAAGGAGCAGGAAGAATCCCTAATTAGCAGTGCAATGCGAAGAGCACTGTGGTGTATGAAGCCTAATACACACATTATGAATCCTCAGATACCTGTGAGTATCAATAATTTCACATGTAAGACAATATTACCATTCACACTATTTGTACATAAATGTCATATTTTATTTGAGGGACATTTCATAAATAGTTCTCACATTTTTAAAATCTCTTTACATTCCTTCAATATAGTTTCCCTGCTTCTTATGACTGAATCCCAACATCTCAGCTCTATTATTCCATTCAGGACACCGCTTCTGTTCATCTGTGGCATGGTTTGAATGATAACGACATCCATGCATATATGTTTTTAACTTTGTGGACAAGTTGAAGTCTGGTGGACTCACGTCTGGGCTGTACGGCAAATGCTGCAGCGCTTCCAATCCGTATTCGCGCAGTGCTTGCACTGTGCCATTGCCGATATGTGGGCAGACATTGTCACTGAAAATGAGTGGCCCAGCCTCGAGCAATTGAAGTCAGGCTTCGTGCATTTTTCTGTGCAGGTTTTACACAAATTTATGATAATACACCACTGTGTCACTTCTTTCACTCTATCGGTCATGATGATTCCTTGGTGATCATGAGCAAAAAAAATCATTATTTGCTTGAATTTCAATTGAGAACGTCAAAATGTTTTTGGAGAGGAAAATCTGAAGCTCTCTGCTCATTGAACTGTGATTTCAACTCCAGTTCAAGTCTCTAATCCATGTTTCATCAATAGTGACAATTCGACACAAGAATCACTAACCTTCACAGTCAAATCATTGTTTGAACAAGGTTGCAGTGTGCAAGTAGTTCCGCTTCTCTTTAGCAGTTAGACAGTGCGCGGCCCATCTTGCAGAAATTTTTCTTTTCTTCAAATCATCTGTCAGGATATGGGATACTGCTGTTGGGGAGAATTCCCATGGCTTGAGAGAGTTCCTCAAAAGTTGCTCTGTGATCTTCTTCAAGAGCATCTGCCCCAAGTTTCACACTCAATTCATCTGTTGACATTTTTGGCCTTCTGCGTCTCAGGTCATCATCTATGCTCATAAGACCATCACAAAAATGATTTCTCCTAATATGGAACTATACTATAGTTTACTGTAAACTCAGCCACAAACTTCACATGATACATTGTCAATTTCTGTAGGGTTTTTGCTGCGTAAATTTTTTATCTTGATCTTCGGTCTTCAACAGCTACAGTACCCGAGACCGCTGCGCAGTCCATTTCTACCTCTTGCCAATTTTATGGTAGATACACAGTTCAAAAACCAAAAATCATGCTACGTCCTCAAGCTCCCAACTACATCAGACAAAATTTTCATTACATATACCAAGATGATATCTGTTCTTTCAGACATGTCCGAAAGAACAGATACCATCTTGGTATATATATAGTTAAGGCTTACCGGCCACTTGACCATCTTCTTCTTCTGTGCGAATGCACAAACAGTGCCCGAACTCTTACGGGAATTGGCAACGCGGCGCGAGTAACGAGTATAATGAGCGGGGGCACTACGAATGTAGTGCGGGACAATATGCTGAGAATGTGGGTTTTGCGAGAGGCATGCCAGAGATAAATCCCTGCAGTCGTGCTATCCTCTGTGTCCTCAGTGGCTCAGATGGATAGAGCGTCTGCCATGTAAGCAGGAGATGCCGGGTTCGAGTCCCGGTCGGGGCACACATTTTCATCTGTCCCCACTGACGTATGTCATTTCATTGTAAAATTTTCATTGTTGTTGCATCAAATGATCTGATTAAAATTATTTTTTTATAAACATTTTAAATTACAAAATATTTGCACATTTACAATTTCTATTATTAATTACACAATTCTGAACTGTTTAATATGTTTACTTCTCGATTCATTTATGAGCAATTACTTTAATATGACACCTACAGTACAAGTTACATGAGGAGAAAGTTTCTAAAATCTATATATTCAGTTTTCTAACATGCAGACTATTTTTTACAAAAAGCTTACTGCACCTCAAGGTCAACGGCGACTTCGGTGTAGCGGCGCAGGTCCTCGAGCATGATGTGCACATCCTCCGGGCGCTCCACCACGACGAGCGGCGTCTCATCCACGGGGAGGGGCTTCTGGGGGGCGGGGACACGCTCCAGCTGCTGGGGCGGCACACGCAGGCGGTCCAGCTCGTACTCGTACGGGTGACAGAATCTGTGGCACGAGTCACCGCCACCAATTATTGCGTGAAAGCACTGAATGCCAAAGACTTACAAACTGCCTGCCAAATATGAAACTCTTATAAGAGTCGAGGGGCATGAAAGGGAAGCAGTGGTTGGCAAGGGAGTGAGACAGGGTTGTAACCTCTTCCCGATGCTATTCAATCTGTATATTGAGCAAGCAGTAAAGGAAACAAAAGAAAATTTCGGAATAGGTATTAAAATCCATGGAGAAGAAATAAAAACTTTGAGGTTCGTCGATGACATTGTAATTCCGTCAGAGACAGCAAAGGACTTAGAAGAGCAGTTGAACGGAATGGACAGTGTCTTGAAAGGAGGATGTAAGATGAACATCAACAAAAGCAAAACGAGGATAATGGAACGTAGTCGAATTAAATCGGGTGATGCTGAGGGAATTAGATTAGGATATGATACACTTAAAGTAGTAAAGGAGTTTTGCTATTTGGGGAGCAAAATAACTGATGATGGTCAAAGTAGAGAGGATATAAAATGTAGACTGGCAATGGCAAGGAAAACGTTTCTGAAGAAGAGAAATTTGTTAACATCGAGTATAGATTTAAGCGTCAGGAAGTCGTTTCTGAAAGTATTTGTATGGAGTGTAGCCATGTATGGAAGTGAAACATGGACGATAAATAGTTTAGACAAGAATAGAATAGAAGCTTTCGAAATGTGGTGCTACAGAAGAATGCTGAAGATTAGATGGGTAGATCACATAACTAATGAGGAGGTATTGAATAGAATTGGGGAGAAGAGGAGTTTGTGGCACAACTTGACAAGAAGAAGGGACAGGTTGGTAGGACATGTTCTGAGGCATCAAGGGATCACAAATTTAGCATTGGAGGGCAGCGTGGAGGGTAAAAGTCGTAGAGGGAGACCAAGAGATGAATACACTAAGCAGATTCAGAAGGATGTAGGCTGCAGTAGGTACTGGGAGATGAAGAAGCTTGCACAGGATACAGTAGCATGGAGAGCTGCATCAAACTAGTCTGAGGACTGAAGACCACAACAACAACAAACAATAACAGATATGAAACTATGTGTGGGGTCAGAACGCAGACCCCAATCGTCGCCTCTTACCAACCGACATACGAGGGCATGACCCGTCCGACCTGCCTACAGAGCAGTACCTCACCTCCTACTTTCCAAACTCAACAGTAGCTCTCTGATGTACGTAGCCAGACGAGCACTCCTGGAAGAAAGGATACTCCACAGAAGTGGCTCTGCCACAGTGTAGGGGACTTTTCCCAGGACAAATCCTCCACTCTGCTGCAGTACATATCTCAGCAGAGCCGCTGACACCCGGCCTACTTCACCGTGAAGGCTCTGCAAAAGCTGTCGTCAGTGTACTCGATGCTGCTGATGTCTGTTAAGTAGCTGTTTAATATTTGTAACACTTGTGTGTTGTTCTCAGTTAACTTGTGTATCCGTATGTAACTTCCTTCAGACATGATAAATAAAGATGGGTTGACTCAAAAGCACAGAAAATTTTGGAACATGTAGTGGCAACAATCGAGATAGGTGGTGCTGAATGAGATATAGAATGCTGCTCACACTATCTTGCCATTTAGTAAACACTAAATGTGGAGCAACAGAATGGCATGCACACTGTCTTTGTGGTAAAAGCCTATAACAAGAATGGAAGTGTAGAGGACGCAAATCGACAATTCGGCGTCATTTCGAAGCTGGACGGAACGGTCGTGTTCCCTGAGCACATGCAACTGATGCCTGACCCTGCAATTTTGAAGCGATGTGTTCAGTACTGAAGACCCAATGTGCAGAGAGAATCCAAACTACCTGTATGGGGCTGTGTGAACTGTTTAACTACAAACCCCGCAGCGTTCTGTTCATCAGTTGTATCGCTTGAGAGTTTGACAAGTACTGAAAGTGGATTTAAGGGTATCAGGACGTCAAACGGGCTGACTTGGAGCAGGAGAGGCACCACAGGACATTTTATTTTCTACTGTCTATACTTTTACAGATAAATTCATAAAACTTTGTCAGCATGACCAGGAAGGATTCAGAATTCACACTCACAGCAGTGGAAGTGCGAAAACATAACAAAATAATTTTTTTTTAGATATGAAATTTAATCATTTTTTCACTTACTGTCGGCTGCATTTGTTGCTATAGGTACCTTTTTCTTCACAAGTAAGAGAGATTCTTTGATGAATTTTGCGCAGCATACAAACCATACTTACAGATGTATGAAACTCTAGAATTTTCCAAATCTATAAAAAACTGTGGTAAAAATTGAGATAATTAACTACAAAATTTGATTTTTTTTTCTAAACATAAAGTTTAAAACGTAACAGTTCATTCATTTTTTCATAAATTAAATAGATTCTAGAGTTTAAGACACCTGTAAGTGTGGTTTGTGTGCTGTGCAAAATTCATCGAACAGTCTCTCTTACTTATGAAGAAAAGTGTACCTATAGCAATAAATGCAGCCAATAGTAAGTGAAAAAATGATGAAATTTCACATGTAAAAAAAATTATTTTGTTATGTTTTTGAACTTCGGCTGCTACGAGTGCGAATCCTCAATCCTTCCTGGTCATGCTGACAAAGTTTTATAAATTTACTTGTAAAAGTATAGACAGTGGAAATTAAAATGTCCTGTGGTGCCTCTCCTGCTCCATGTCGGCCCGTTTGACATCCTACCCCCCTTACAGTTCCATCTGTACAAGCCACAGATCATTCAGCAACTTTAACTTAACAATCTGCTAATGCGAAGACAATATGCTACACATTTGTTAGCGAAAGTATAATTCACAATTTCACTAACGACAAGTGGATGTCAGATGAAGCTCACTTTCAGCTGAGTGGTTTTGTCAGTAGACAGAATTTTCGTTGTTGGTCACAGAAAAATCCATGTCAGCTACAAGAGCGTCAATTGCACAGCACCAAGGTTACTGTACAGTGAGTCATGTCATCGAGTGGCGTTACAGGCACCTACTTTTATGAAAATGATGATGGGTGAACAGTGACATGGGAACAACTCATCTGTTCAGTATGTTGCCACGATGGAAATTTTGTTGCGCACCAACTACCCCATTTTTCTGCCGACAGTTGGTTTCAATATGACGGAGCAACAGCACGGATATTGATGGCAGTTGTGTGACAACTGTTTGGTAACTGCTGTGTATGTGCGGATGGATGTGTGTGTGTGTGTGTGTGTGTGTGTGTGTGTGTGCGCGCGCGCGAGTGTATACCTGTCCTTTTTTCCCCCTAAGGTAAGTCTTTCCGCTCCCGGGATTGGAATGACTCCTTACCCTCTCCCTTAAAATCCACATCCTTTCGTCTTTCCCTCTCCTTCCCTCTTTCCTGATGAAGCAACTGTTGGTTGCCAGAGCTTGAATTTTGTGTGTGTGTTTGTGTTTGTTAGTGTCTCTATCAACATACCAACGCTTTCGTTTGGTAAGTTACATCATCTTTGTTTTTAGATATATTTTTCCCACTTGGAATGTTTCCCTATATATAAGAAACACAGAGTGGCCCCTACCGCACTCACCTCTCACCCTCGTCGGTGACCTCCAGCGTGATGGCGAACGGCGTTATCGCATTCGGCTTGTATTTGAGGATCGGCTGAAACGGGCCGGGCGAGTTGTCCACCTTGTCCTTGAACTTGGCCTGCGGCCGCTCGATGTTGCGCGCAGTGAGCAGACGCACCGTCTGCCCAGAGCCCACCACCGTAGCCACTGGGCTGGCCTGCAATCGAGAGAGGAGACAGAGCGTGAGAGTGGACAGGGGTGGCGCAAGCACCGCAGCACACGACACGGATAGCACACACCTCTCATTATCCCTCTCTGTCGAACAATGGTCGAGGTAGATCTGGCACAGAATAATAACAGCCGACCCGTATTTATCAACAGGAATGAATCTGCCGCTGTGGTACTCGAGCGACGGGAGTACGTAAGTGAAGGTCTGCACCAGCTGTCTGACACCTATACATAGAGCATCTGCCATCGGGACCCCATCCCAGTGATTCAAACTGACCTACAGTCCCTCCTTGAAACCTCAGGCCCTTCACAAGGACTAGCACGTCAGTTTATAGAACTTCTTACACCACCCAAACTACACACCCCCACCTTTTACCTTCTTCCTAAGATCCACAATTCCAATCGTCCTGGCCGTCCCACAGCTTCTGCCTTAAAGCACTCACCAAATGTATGTCTGCCTTAGTTGATCAACACCTGTAACCCATAGTACAAAGACATCCTTCCTGTAGTGTTGGCAGAAGAGCCAACACTGTGTTGCTAGAGGAGGCCGAAATGCACGCGTTTAATTACACGCTGACTGGCGTGAGGTCTGGAACACTTAAGGGAATTAATAGTAGCAATTAAAGTAGGTAGTTGATATAATACTTAACTTTAATCCACAATTGGTGTACATCGCTCTTGTTTATATATGTTTTATAATCTCAATATGAAATGCTATGGCGCCTTGCTAGGTCATAGCAAATGACGTAGCTGAAGGCTATGCTAACTATCGTCTCGGCAAATGAGAGCGTATTTGTCAGTGATCCATCTCTGGCTAAGTCGGCTGTACAACTGGGCGAGTGATAGTAAGTCTCTCTAGACCTGCCGTGTGGTGGCGCTCGGTCTCCAATCACTGACAGTGGCGACACGCGGGTCCGACGTATACTAACAGACCGCGGCCGATTTAAAGGCTACCACCTAGCAAGTGTGGTGTCTGGCGGTGACACCACACTTCCTATATTAAAGGCACCAATCATTTTCTACATCGTCTGAAATCTGTGTCAGTCCCACTCCCACCACACACCCTGCTTGTCACCACCTCCTTCTCCACCAGTATCCTCCACATACATGGTAAGTGTGCAGCTGAACATTTCTTCAATCAGTGCCCACATGATTTCAAATATATGACATCCTTGCTACTCACCTTACTCAACTTTATACTTACCAACAACTACTTCACCTCTGAGGAGCAGACATACAAACAGATCAGAGGGTACGGCCATGGGAACCAGAATGGCTCTTTCCTATGCAAATCTTTTCATGGGTCACTTGGAGAGGGCTTTCCTGGGATCTGTAAGCCTTCAGCCCCTGGTTTGGTTTAGATATATTGATGACATCTTTGCGTACAGATTCATGGTGAGGCTGACCTGTTAAAATACCTGTAATCTCTAAATACCTTCTCCCAATTAAATTTCAAATAGTCTTAAATCCCATGACACTTTCCTTGATGTTGATCTCATCCTCACCGAATGCCAGTTACACACTTCCGTCCACATTATACCTACTAACAAACAACAGAACTTAAATTTTGACTGATGCCATCTTTTCCATGTCAAACGTTCCCTGCCATACAGCCTCGGCATTCAAGACAAACACATCTTGTTCAGATGCACACTCTTCACAACAGTTTACCACTATTCTCACCTGGGCCTTCACTGGACGTAATTACCCCATCAGCCTAGTTCAAAAGCAGATTTGCTGGGCCATCACATCCAATCTTGGTGCTGATGATCCCTCCTACAAAGAACTTAAAGAGTACACCACTTGTCACTCAGTATTATCCTGGTCTCAAATGTATTAATCAGCTACTTCGACAAGGCCGTAACTTCCTAACATCATGCCCTGAAATGTGATCCATTCTATTTGTCTGAGATTTTGCCCACCGCACCTAGAATAGCTTTCTGTCGCCCTCCCAATCTTCGCAATACCCTTGTCAGACTGTAATGGATCTGGGGGATGTGTTATTTTTTACCGGATTTGTCGATACCAAATTGTAAATGTTTTCTTTTTTTTTTTGTCAGAATTTTTGTATTGTAATTTGCCTTATTATATGCTAATTTACTTATATTTTTGAGAGTGAAAGCATATTGATTACTATTAGTAAATGTGTCGAAGAATAGCAAAGAGACTGATTACAAGTGGAAGCTTGTGTGTTGTGTAAAATGTCTTTGACGCTGGAGTCGTCTTTGACTATAGTCAGTCGGCAGTTAACTCTTGGTGTGTGTTGACGGTAGAACAATGTGCAGGTCGCTGTCATAAATAATTTTGAATTATGTTACTATTTTTTTATATTAACTATAAGAAGAAACTACATTCGAAGAAATGGTATTTGAAGCACCAAATATGAGACAAACACATTGAACCAGGTCATTTCTGCAGCCGACAAAGATGCATTGTGGAATCATACTTCCACTAGACAACTGAAGCCAAGACCAATATCGCCTTGTAAACATCTAACGGATAAGGTACTGTCACGAAATATGCCAAATTTAAGTAAATAAAAAATAGTGAGCATATTTCAACTTTGTGTCTCAGCCGGGATATCATATTTCAAGACCCTATATCCCTTCTGCACCTATCTCCCAACACTATGGCTCCTAAACCTGTGACCACCCCCACTGCAAGACTTGCCCTATGCACCCTCCTACCACCATCTATACCAGTCCTGTAATTGGCAAAACATATACTATCAAAGGGAGAGCTACTTGTGAAATGACACATGTTGTGTACCATCTGTTATATAAACACTGTTCGGCCTTTTGCATCTGCATGACTACCACCAAGTTATCAGTTAGGATGAACAGGCATACGCAGAGTGTGTATCCTGGCAACACACAATATCCTGTTGCAATGCATGCCTACAACACAAGAGTTGTGACCTCGGTGCCTATTCCACAACCCGTGCCATCTGGATTCTTCCCACAACATCGGTTTCTTAGAACTCTGCAGGTGTGAACTGGCACTAAAATGTGTCCTTGGTTCTCCACCTGGCCATTAATTTCTTCACAGTAACTATTCCTTCCTTCAGTCCACTAGTTTCCTAATTTTTTTGTTTTCCGACCTGTCTATTTTTCGTCATCCCCCTCTATCACATACAATGCACTTAGCTTTTCTCTCTTATTAATTTGTGCACAATGTGCTAGCAGTGAGCAGTGAATATCAATATAGATTTTCTATTTTTAATTAAGGGGCACTACTTTATTAATTGTGTTATGATTACGTTCACTGTTAAGTGATATCTTAGAATAGAAGATTTTGTGATTTTTTTATTTTATACTTTTTATACTGGCACTCATAAAAGGTTGTATGTTACCTACCCAGGCTAAGGCCCATATTGTAAAATATGTGTGCTTTTTATGGATTTGTCAGACACTCATTTAAACAAAGAAAAATTTTAACTGAAAACAGTGCATACAGCATTTTAGTCTTTATATTGGTGACACTGGCTTACTATGTACTCTAACTGAAGTGCCTTCTGCTGGAATTAGGTTTTTGTACAAATACCTGATGCAATCTGAGTATTATCAGCACATACCATGTACTCACATGTTTAACTTGACAGTATGTATGGCTGCCATCCATGGCTATAAATATTTTATATATTTACATTTCATGCGTCATTAATACTGTATAGATTTAGTCTTAACTAACTGAACCTATTCGCTTACACATTATTTATATTTACAACAGATGGCGGTAAGCCGAAACCGGTAATAAAGTATAAAGAAATCTGTGTGATCAAGACAGCTTGTGAAAACAAAAGTGCCAAACATAAAATGATTGCGGACTCATTTACAGACTTCATGTCTTCAATTGATAAACTTGTTGAAGCTATTGTCATGTTTGTCGATTTCAATAGGTTCTGTGAACAAGCGGGTGTGGTAGCTCTTCTCCACAATGAGAACTTCCGTGTCAGTAAATTTTATCGTGTGGTCGGTTTCTCACAGCATGTGTTCCGCCGTGGTCTGCAGCCTGCACAAACTGCCAAATCACAACTCTAGCCAGAATAGTGACAATGAATATGATCATAATGTACACAAGATAGATTATAGAAGATAGATTAAGGAAAGGCAAACCTACGTTTCTAGCATTTGTAGACTTAGAGAAAGCTTTTGACAATGTTGACTGGAACACTCTCTTTCAAATTCTGAAAGAGGCAGGGGTCAAATACACGGAGCAAAAGGCTATTTACAATTTGTGCAGAAACCAGATGGCAGTTACAGGGTGTATACATGGACAAGGAAAAAAAAATTTCCGGGTTTTTCCCGGGTTTCTCAGTTGAAAATACACTTTCTCCCCGGTGATAATACACTTTTTCCATGTTAAGTGACAGTATACTTTTCCTCGGCACTGTAAAACTTATCAATCCTTTGAACGTTTATGGTTTTATACACCAACGTAGAATTTCACGGCACCTTAGGAAACGAAACTTGGGAAAAAACACGTTTTGGAAATATCTTTGATGTGCAGCAACATGTACACTGCATATTTTCATGTTACGAAGGTATAGATTCGAATTCCACCAAACACCGCATGTTACTTTCCGAAGCATAGAAATCGAGACTGCGACGCGCTTTTGTAAGCCAGTCACAGCTCATGTCACGTGATCTCGCCAGCTGATGACAGCACAGGACACTGATGTAGTCAGCCAACAGCAAGATCACTCTTAAGTAGTACGAACACACAAATAAGAAAAGTTAATGGTTTAAATTAATATACTTAATGTTGCTACTAGAAAAACAAAACTTTCACATATAATATTGGTCTCGAAGATAAATAAGCTGCAAGAGAGGCTAAGCTTCCACATATAATGTTGATCTTTTTTGCGTGTGTTACACTTCAAGATACATCACACAAATGTGCCAGTAAAATTTTTAGTAATGATGTAAATGTCTGATTTTCTGGGCTCGAAATTCGTCTAGATGGCCGTCCTCAAAGAGTTGATTTTGAAATGAGAGTCAAACGCTCTGTGATTTAAGAAATTCCTCGTACATTCTCACACACAGTTCATCTTGCGTAAAAGGAAATTTACTTTGAAAGTAATGCTTTTCAAATCACCATTTGCAATATTTTCCCGTGACCCGTTAGAAATTGGTTCGTTTCAGCATTTGCCAGAGCGCGCCAGATAACAGTCTGTTGTGACTCGCCGATCTTTCAAAGTGCTGCCGCGCAGTTACGCGCGTCCTCTACATGCGGTGCTGTCTGCCAGCCACGCAGCAGCAGCGCCACCGAAGCGGCCAGCCAGCCAGCGGCCACTAGACTCGGACTAAGTTATGATTTGACTGTTAAAGTGTACACACGTCTTACTCTGTTTACTTGATCTGTGACTTTCATGTATTGCGTCTTCCTTGAAAAATATTTGTTCAACTTGAAGTTATAACACAGGTGTCACTGTCCTTGCACATGTATGATTACGCAGCAAGCCCGCATGTTCGTACGTGTAAAACATTAAAAGATCTTGCATTGTGTCATAAAAGAAACAAGACATCAGAGGATACTTCAAGAGCATCGGAATTTCGTGAACCATACTGAAATACAGAATAATAATTCGTATGTCCAGAGTCGGATGTAAATTTTCTTGAGTACCAGAACCGTATTATCTCATGTTTGGTTCTTTATTATGGCATAATGCCATACAAGCTAGAAGCTGGAAAACGTGCACTTGAAATGCAGCGAACAGTTGAAACTAATCAACAGTGTGAAATTAAACATTTCGTTTCAAATAAATTAACTGCCTCAGCGCAAAAGATTAATAAAAGCCAAATCTCTTTAGCAAACCGTCAAAAATAGCTTCATTGTTCTGCAAGTCGATTAATGCTTGAGTGTCAGAAAGGTGGAAATAAAACCTGAAACTAATAACATATTTTAGCCTTCCGTAATTATGATTAATTCATTTGATAACTCCTGGTCACAAAAATCCATTCTGTTTTCATTTAATGTGAGAGCAATAAATGAAGAGGAAACAGCCAAATTGCTAAACGTAAAAACAAATCACGTGGAGACTACCCACGTCCCCACTACAACTGAGACTGCTCTGTGCATCAGCCCCGGATCTACGATATTTCCAAACCACGGCAATTCTAGATAGTGGCACCCAGCCACACATCCATAGTCAGAAGCGGAAGAAGGTACTACTCATATACGACTCTACTGCGCAAGCACAAGAGCCCGCCCGCAACTGCTCAAACGAATCTAATGTAAACAGCTGTCATGTCACGCTCATCGGAGGCAATTTGTTGTTAGGAAGCACTGCATATTCTTCCTAAAGCCTTTGACACACTGTGCTGTTGGCAGACACTTGTATGAGCACTGTGTTTTGTTGTTGTATATGGCGTATTTCCGTTGAGACTTAAGTTTTATTTTCATTTTTTTTCTCTCCATGTGTTGTTGCTGCAGCATTATTCTGCAAAAGCGGGATACAGTAATATCCTTTGTTAGAGTATTGGTTCTTACCAGTCAAAATCACAAAAATACAACTGAAAACTAAAACAAAGAAAAATTCCCAGAATTTTAAAAAATTCCCGGGTTTATCCCAGTTTTCTCAAGGGTGAAAAATTCCCAGGTTTTTCCTGGATCTCCCGGTTGTCCCGGGTCATATACACCTTGAGTTATAAGAGTCAGGGGCATAAAATGGAAGCGGTGATTGGGAAGGGAGTGAGACAGGGTTGTAGCCTCTCCCCGATGTTATCGAGCAAGCAGTAAAGGAAACAAAAGAAGAATTTGGAGTAGGTATTAAAATCCATGCAGAAGCAAAAAAAACTTTTGAGGTTTGCCGATGACATTGTAATTCTGTCAGAGACAAGCAAAGGACTTGGAAGAGCAGCTGAACGGAATGGACAGTGTCTTGAAAGGAGGATATAAGATGAACATCAACAAAAGCAAAACGAGGATAATGGAATGCAGTCGAATTAAGTCGGGTGATGCTGAGGGAATTAGATTAGGAAATGAGACGCTTAAAGTAGTAAAGGAGAGCAAAATAACTGATGATGGTCGAAGTAGAGAGGATGTAAAATGTAGACTGGCAATGGCAAGGAAAGCATTCCCGAAGAAGAGAAATTTGTTAACATCGAGTATAGATTTAAGTGTCAGAAAGTCATTTCTGAAAGTATTTGGATGGAGTGTAGCCACGTATAGAAGTGAAACATGGACAATAAATGGTTTAGACAAGAAGCTTTCGAACTGTGGTGATACAGAAGAATGCTGAAGATTAGATGGGTAGATCACATAACTAATGAGGAGGTATTGAATAGAATTGGGGAGGAGTTTGTGGCACAACTTGACTAGAAGAAGGGATCAGTTGGTAGGACATGTTCTGAGGCATCATGTTGTTGTTGTTGTTGTTATGGTCTTCAGTCCAGAGAGTGGTTTGATGCAGCTCTCCATGCTACTCTATCCTGTGCACGCTTCTTCACCTCCCAGTACCTACTGCAACCTACATCCTTCTGAATCTGCTTAGTGTATTCATCTCTTGGTCTCCCTCTATAATTTTTACCCTCCTACCAACCGATCCCTTCTTCTAGTCAAGTTGTGCCACAAATCTCTCTTCTCCCCAATTCTATTCAATACCTCCTCATTAGTTATGTGATCTACCCATTTAATCTTCAGCATTCTTCTGTAGCACCACATTTCGAAAGCTTCTATTCTCTTCTTGTACAAACTATTTATCGCCTATGTTTCACTGATGCATCAAGGGATCATCATCAATTTAGAATTGGAGAGCAGTGTGGAGGGTAAAAATTGTAGAGGGAGACCAAGAGATTAATACACTACGCAGATTTAGAAGTATGTAGGTTACAGTAGGTACTGGGAGATGAAGAAGCTTGTACAGGATAGAGTACCACAGAGAGCTGCATCAAACCAGTCTCTGGACTGAAAACCACAACAACAGCAACAACAACAACAACAAACATACACAGAAAATGTGTTATATGAGCTGCAACACCTGACACCAGATGTGACACTTGAAAAATGTTCTGATTAGCAATGGGTCCTCTAACAGTTACATAACAAGTGTCACAAAATCAAATACTTTCAGCGTTTCTGCCATACATTCTCAGGGTGATGGGAAGAACCGGTTGTATACAGCATAAACAGAGCATAAAGACTATTTATAAACTGTCAAAGAAGATAAAAGAGGGTCGTAGATCAGCAAAGGACAAAAGGGACCCTTTTCCAGTGTCATGAATATACCACATACATGTGGAAAAATCTACGTCAGAATGACACCAGAATCACCAAACACAAGAGGCATTGCAAGTTGGAACAGATAGAGAAGCTGGTTATGCTAGAGCACATACTGTGTGACAATGACCACATAATAAAATTTGCCGACAGAGGAGTTCTCGCTATGGAGAAGAGCTAACACACCCCATCATCCATGGAAGCCATAGAAACCTGCAAATGTAACAGCAGCCTCAAGATGAGCAGTTCCTGGATTCCCGTACTGCAGCAAATGACCACTGTAGTAAGAAGGGAAGAACCGTAATAGTAACAACATAACAACAATGGCTAAGTCCTCAGACATTTTTGTGCCAGATGCATATAATCTGTGGCCGCAAGTTTGACTCCAGTCTGCCACCGGCAACAGAGGGTGAAGCTTTAACAATGCCAGTGAAATGTTTGTGACCCTATTCTTATGTTTTAGAAGCTAAGTTAGAACATCGATGTATCGCATGTTAATTTATCTTGGATGTAACTCTGTCGCTATTAATTACCTTCCTTATGTGGAAGGTCTTGTAAAGCAGTATCTCTGTAAAACCACGAGTAGACCTGGAAAGACTTGAACTCTTCTCCTTTGCAGCTATTATTGGTGGTAGTAAAAATGATATCTACTGTAATTACAAAATGATGTCAACATTTCACCACTGACTGTCTTGCATTTGTTGCAATAAGAGTACATATCAGAATTACTTTGTACCTTGGAGCTGAAACAATATAAGGTAAACAGAAAGTTTGCCTTGAAAGATGGCATTTCATTTTAGAACTTCCTTTGTTCAGTGCTGTTTTCATTCTCGCAGAGTATGCCCGCTCCTCGACATTCGAGGCATGGCCAAGCCGCTATGTCAAAACATAATAGTCCCTGCCCACAACTGGAGAAGATATTTAATCGCTGTCAAGCCTTGCCAATTATTCGAAAAGCACGCCTCTCCGTTCAACTCTGTACAAACGTGAAACAAAATGACCACACACAGTATGTGTTTCGTGACTTATTCTCTACCTAATACTACTTTACTATTTGGTGACAATCATCTTTCCTCGTCATAAATAGAGGCTGCGAAATGTCGGCATATAAGACTACACCAACCACTCGTGCTTGCAAAACATCGGAACCAACATCAAATAAACACTGTTCAAAGAACCCGACACAGGTGCCCTCAGATGACTTGTCAACAAGAAGCAACGAAAGCCGTAACTATTATGCGCTGTTACATTTACCAGAACTGAAAACGCAACACACTGTTGGAAAAAACACACTGCTGTCGATAACGCTTTTGCACGACAGTGTTGTAAATAAACAAAATCCATCAGTTCGTGCAATAGAGACGTAACTATGAGACCTAGCTCTGTCTCACAATAAACTAACAAGACGGACAGCCTCACACGTAGAGCAATGAGACTATTAACGACTGGAGCCGCGACTCGGATAGAACGACCGGCTCCTTTCTGCAGCAGACCCTCCCACAGTGCTACACACACTTAGCTCGAGCGCACGCACAGCTCGTACTCACCTCAGTGGCGGCGGTGCTGTTCCAGGGCGCGCTGACCGGCCGCGTGATGGCCGCCTCCAGCAGCACGGGCTCTGGGTTGCGGCGAATGCCCGCCAGCTCGTCCAAGTTCAGCCCCTGTCACAACAAAGAGCAGCCTCTCTCAATTGCATCTCCACTACTCTTATTTAACACGTGCATTTCTAAGAATATTCACAGTATAAAACATATTGCGATAGAAAGCTAGACATACATTAGAAGCTGCACAGGTGAGACGCGCCAGCAGATGTGACCCGTGAGTAGCGGACTAGTTGCCGCCAGTCGCCGATCGCATCTTCCAGTTCGGATTATGTATTTGTCAATTTCTCTACTGGTCTGAACGGCCAGACGTTTGGTGGCTGCGTGAAGGGCACAGGTTCAATTCCTGGAACTGCCGTGGACTGGAATGGGATACTCTCCGCCTCGTCATGCCAACCGAGGAGCTACTCGCAGGAGAAGGTCCGAGATCTGCATTGCCGACGACGGCTGGGACAGCAGTGTGTTGACCCCACATCTCCCCATAACATATCCTGATGATGTCACCGGCACAGGATAACGTGGCAGTCAGTCGGTCCCAATTTCCCAACTGGCCCATATGACAACAGGGCGGTGGAGATATCTGCATTTACAACTACGTCCATGCTCTGCAAAGCGCCATGAAGTGCAAGGCAAAGGGTACAGCCCATTGTGCCAGTTATTAACCAGCGTTTCTTCCCATTCCATTTGAATATAGAGAATGGCAAGATTGATTGATTGAATGAATGCCTCTGTACATGGACTAACTATGCTAATCTTATCCTCATAATCCCTATGAGAGCAGTACGTAGTGGGTTGTAATATCCAGAATGAGAGCTTCTGTAAAGTTTGGAAGGTAGGAGACGAGGTACTGGCAGAGGTAAAGCTGTGAGGTCGGGGTGTGAGTCGTGCTTGGGTAGCTCAGATCGTAGAGCACTTGCCCGCGAATGGCAAAGGTCTCGAGTTCGAGTCTTGGTACGGCACACAGTTTTAATCTGCCAGGAAGTTTCATAACAGCGCACACTCCACTGCAGAGTGAAAACCTCATTCTCGATCTTCAGAGAGTGACTTCTGTTATTTAGAAGCTCATTGAAAACATATAAGCACGATCTCCATTTCCTGCACAGGCCAAACTGCACAGAAGATGAAGTCCACGAAAGCAAGAAAGAATACATCAACAGGAGAGAGATATTCCAGATAAGCATGTCAGTAATTTTAGAACAAATTCCCTCTGATCATTCATGAAGTACAGCAGGGAACATCCCACTTTTCTTACCTTTTGATTCACAAGGTGGCCACTGTGTCTACATAATGCAGCATAGTATGTCTTTAGTCTGTGTACATTTATTTAACTTTAACCATGAACCATGGACCTTGCCGTTGGTGGGGAGGCTTGCGTGCCTCAGTGATACAGATAGCCATACCGTAGGTGCAACCACAGTGGAGGGGTATCTGTTGAGAGGCCAGACAAACGCGTGGTTCCTGAAGAGGGGCAGCAACCTTTTCAGTAGTTGCAGGGGCAACAGTCTGGATGATTGACTGATCTGCCCTTGTAACAATAACCAAAACGGCCTTGCTGTGCCGGTACTGCGAACGGCTGAAAGCAAGGGGAAACTACAGCTGTAATTTTTCTCGGGGGCATGCAACTTTACTGTATGGTTAAATGATGATGGCATCCTCTTGGGTAAAATATTCCGGAGGTAAAATAGTCCCCCATTCGGATCTCTGGGCGGGGACTACTCAAGGGGACGTCGTTATCAGGAGAAAGAAAACTGGCGTTCTACAGATCGGAGAGTGCAAAGTCAGATTCCTTAATCGGGCAGGCAGGTTAGAAAATTTAAAAAGGAAAATGGATAGGTTAAAGTTAGATATAGTGGAAATTAGTGAAGTTCGGTGGCAGGAGGAACAAGACATTTGGTCAGGCGAATACAGGATTATAAATACAAAATCAAATAGGGGTAATGCAGGAGTCGGTTTAATAATGAATAAAAAAATAGGGGTGCATGTAAGCTACTAAAAACTGCATAGTGAACACATTATTGTAGCCAAGATAGGCACAAAGCCCACACCTACTACAGTCGTACAAGTTTATATGCCAACTAGCTCTGCAGATGACGAAGAAATTGAAGAAATGTATGATGAAATAAAAGAAATTATTCAGATAGTGAAGGGAGACGAAAATTTAATAGTCATGTGTGACTGGAATTCGGTAGTAGAAAAAGGGAGAGAAGGAAACGTAGTAGGTGACTATGGTTTGGGGCTAAGAAATGAAAGAGGAAGACGTCTGGTAGAATTTTGCACAGAGCATAACTTAATCATAGCTAACACTTGGTTCAAGAACCATAAAAGAAGGTTTTATACATCGAAGAAGCCTGGGGATACTGACAGGTTTCAGATAGATTATATAATGGTAAGACAGAGATTTAGGAACCAGGCTTTAAATTGTAAGACATTTCTAGGGGTAGATGTGGACTCTGACCACAATCTATTGGTTATGAACTGTAGATTAAAACTGAAGAAACTGCAAAAAGGTGGGAATTTAAGGAGATGGGACATGGATAAACCGACTAAACCAGAGGTTGTAGAGTGTTTCAGGGAGAGCATAAGGGAACAATTGACAGGAATGGGGGAAAGCAATACAGTAGAAAAAGGATGGGTAGCTTTGAGGGATGAAGTAGTGAAGGCAGCAGAGGATCAAGTAGGTAAAAAGACGAGGGCTAGTGGAACTCCATGGGTAACAGAAGAAATATTGAATTTCATTGATGAAAGGAGAAAATATAAAAATGCGGTAAATGAAGCAGGCAAAAAGGAATACAAATGTCTCAAAAATGAGATCGACAGGAGGTGCAAAATGGCTAAGCAGGGATGCCTAGAGGACAAATGTAAGGATGTAGAGGCTTATCTCACTAGGGGTAAGATCGATACTGCCTACAGGAAAATTAAAGAGACCTTTGGAGAAAGGAGAACCACTTGCATGAATATCAAGAGCTCAGATGGAAACCCAGTTCTAAGCAAAGAAGGGAGAGCAGAAAGGTGGAAGGTGTATATAGAGGGTCTATACAAGGGTGATGTACTTGAGGACAATATTACGGAAATGGAAGAGGATGTAGATGAAGATGAAATGGGAGATATGATACTGCGTGAAGAGTTTGACAGAGCACTGAAAGACCTGAGTCAAAGCAAGGCCCCAGGAGTAGACAACATTCCATTAGAAGTACTGACAGCCTTGGGAGAGCCAGTCCTAACAAAACTCTACCATCTGGTGAGCAAGATGTATGAGACAGGCGAAATACCCTCAAACTTCAAGAAGAATATAATAATTCCAATCCCAAAGAAAGCAGGTGTTGCAAGATGTGAAAATTACCGAACAATCAGTTTAATAAGCCACAGCTGCAAAATACTAACGCGAATTCTTTACAGACAAATGGAAAAACTGGTAGAAGCCGACCTCGGGGAAGATCAGTTTGGATTCCATAGAAATATTGGAACACGTGAGGCAATACTGGCCTTACGATTATCTTAGAAGCTAGATTAAGGAAAGACAAACCTACGTTTCTAGCATTTGTAGACTTAGAGAAAGCTTTTGACAATGTTGACTGGAATACTCTCTTTCAAATTCTGAAGGTGGCAGGGGTCAAATAAAGGGAGCGAAAGGTTATTTACAATTTGTACAGAAACCAGATGGCAGTTATAAGAGTCGAGGGACATGAAAGGGAAACAGTGGTTGGGAAGGGATTGAGACAGGGTTGTAGTCTATCCCAGATGTTATTCAATCTGTATATTGAGCAAGCAGTAAAGGAAACAAAAGAAAAATTCGGAGTAGGTATTAAAATCCATGGAGAAGAAATAAAAACTTTGAGGTTTGCCGATGACATTGTAATTCTGTCAGAGACGGCAAAGGACTTGGAAGAACAGTTGAACGGAATGGATAGTGTCTTGAAAGGAGGATATAAGATGAACATCAACAAAAACAAAACGAGGATAATGGAATGTAGTCAAATTAAGTCGGGTGACGCTGAGGGAATTAGATTAGGAAATGACACACTTAAAGTAGTAAAGGAGTTTTGCTACTTGGGGAGCAAAATAACTGATGATGGTCGAAGTAGAGAGGATATAAAATGTACACTGGCAATGGCAAGGAAAGCGTTTCTGAAGAAGAGGAATTTGTTAACATCGAGTATAGATTTAAGTGTCAGGAAGTCGTTTCTGAAAGTATTTGTATGGAGTGTAGCCATGTACGGAAGTGAAACGTGGACGATAAATAGTTTGGACAAGAAGAGAATAGAAGCTTTCGAAATGTGGTGCTACAGAAGAATGCTGAAGATTAGATGGGTAGATCACATAACTAATGAGGAGGTATAGAACAGAAATGGGGAGAAGAAGAGTTTGTGGCACAACTTGACTAGAAGATGGTTGGTAGGACATGTTCTGAGGCATCAAGGGATCACCAATTTAGTACTGGAGGGCAGCGTGGAGGGTAAAAATCGTGGACTAAGAGATGAATACACTAAGCAGATTCGAAAGGATGTAGGTTGCAGTAGGTAATGGGAGATGAAGAAGCTTGCACAGGGTAGAGTAGCATGGAGAGCTGCATTAAACCTGTCTCGGGACTGAAGACCAGAACAACAACAACAAATTCTTTGGAAAAGTTCTCTTTTTATTTTTCGTTATTGACATCATACGCTTTAACATCTATCAGTTTACTAATGTTAGGAAAGATATAAGAGAAAGACTACCACATACCCATGGACGAATGGCATGTAGCACACGCAAACACACAGTGGAAAACCGTTAACACTCGACTTTAGAGCTCTTGCTGTTTTTCTAGTGTGAATACACACATTCGCACACACAACCTCACAGCTGTACTTATTTAAAGTTACTTGTTGAATCTGAAGTGTGATGCCTTTCAAAAAGAAATCCACAATTGTGTTTCTTTATTCTTAAAATTAGGTTAGGCAAGTGTTAAATTCTCTCTCTCTCTCACACACACACACACACACACACACACACACACACACACACACACACACACACACATATACACAGTTTCCTCCTTAGAGGTACGGCTCAGGTGATGTGGCCCCTAGATGATGAAAAGATGTTTTCACTGCAGAAGAATAACAAAACAGGTCATAAATTTCACATTTTTAGTTCTAATCTAAATTCTCACTCGGCTGTATTCTGAATTCCCAAATACATGAGAAGCAGCCCCTACGCAACCTGGCTGTTACCTACTATCGACCGAACCAACAGTGATGACGCGGAGACGGCACACGGCAATGATCCATTTAGTTGAGGAGTCTGGGCAGCGAGTACACATAATAACACAGCTAACGTAACCTACATAGATCACTGGGCCACTGATCATGATATTGTGCATAAGAATGGAACAGACAGCTCGGCTGAACAACGGCCAAAGAAGACAAACATCGAGACATTAAAAAGTTGCTACTCTATGATTCTTAACAATAAGTTGTGGTATTTCATTTTCCTACAACTTATTATGTTCAAGGAAATGATGAGACATTCATTAACACAACTGCGCAGAACGTAAGTCTGTTGAAATTATAATATTAATACACCAGCAACACGACATGAACAGCATTTTACACTTCAGTGATATCAAAGAGCCAAATTTGATTTTCTTAATAGTTAGCCGCTTCTTGTTTTGAAGTCTTCGAACCTGCAATCAAAAATATATGAGAAAGAGACAGTAAAACCCTTTGGTTGGTCTGAATAGAGCACGTTTTAGTGGGTAGTATCCTGCTGGTTTCCCCTCCAAATTTTGAATCATTTACAGGAATTTCCATGCCAACCAGCATAGATTGCAAAAACATCAATCGTGTAAAACCCAACTTCCACTTTTCTCAGAAGCCATACCGAAAGCTTTGGATCAAAGCAATGAGGTATTTCTTGATTTCCTAAAAGCATTTGACTCAGAGCATATCTACACTTATTGTCAAAAGAATGAGCGTATGATGTATCAGATAAAATTTGTGACTGGACTGAGGACTTAACAGTAGGGACGATGCAGCATGTTACCTTGGATGGAGAGTCATCATAGGACGTAAAAGTAACTTCTGGTGTGCTGCAGGGAAGTTTGTTGGAACCCTTGCTATTCATGCTATATATTAATAATCTTGCTGACAATATTGATAGTAAGCTCCGACTTTTTGTAGATGATGCAGTTATCTATAAATATTCAGTCACATCTTGATAAGATTTCAAAGTGGTGCAGCGATTGGCAACTGGCTTTGAATGTTCAGAAATGTAAAACTGTGCACCTCTGAAAACGAAAAAAAATAGTGTCCTATGACTATAATTTCAATGAGTCTCAGTTGGAACTGGCCAAATAATACATATACCTGGGTTAACACTTTGCAGGGATAGTTAATAGAAAGATTATTTTGGATCAGTTGTGGATAAAGCAGATGGTAGATTTTGGTTTATTGGTTGAATAGTGGGTAAGTGCAATCAGTCTACAAAGGAGATTGCTTATAAATAACTCGTGTGACCCATTCTAGAATTTTGCTCAAGTGTGTGGGACCCATACCAAGTAGGATAAACATGTGGTAATGACCATATACAGATAAGGGCAGCACGAATGGTCACAGGTTTTAGTTTGACCAGTGGGAAAGTGACACAGAGATACTGAAGAAACTGAGAAGGCAGACTCTTGAAGATGGAAGTACACTATGCCAAGGACATCTACTAACAAAGTTTCAAGAACCGGCTTTAAATAATGAGTCTACAAATATATAACAACACCTTACGTATTGCTCACATAGGGATCGTGAGGACAGGATTAGAATAATTACAGCATGCTCAGAGGCAGTCAAACACCTATTCTTTCCGCACTCCATATGTGACTGGAACAGTAAAAAATTCTAACAACTGGTACCACGCGATGTAGCATCTGCCACGCACTTTGTGATGGTTTCCAGAGTACGGAGGTAGATGTAAAATCTTGCGTTTCATGTGAACACAGAACAATGGTGTAAGTGGGAATTTCTCAAGCAGAAATATCATCACTGGAGATGAAAAAAGCAAAAAGTGGCCAAATCCGAGAGTGGAAAATATTGTCCAGATGTTATGCAACAAGACCCGTTTCCTTTATCTGCCTGCCTACCACTGTACGCTTTGGCTATGTAGTGGGTGGCTGCCTTCAATTATTCCATAGTCCAAATCCACCTACTTGAAGAAAACATTTGATGGAAAACTCTTATCACATATTTTCAAGTCATAAGTGACTTAGTATTGGAGACAGAAAGAAGACATACTCCATGTGAGTTGTTATAATAGTAGTATCACAAAAAATGAAAAGATCACCAACAGCTTGCATAGAACCCAGAATACAGTCATAAGAGTCAAAGGATATGCAAAGGAAGTATTGATGGAGAAGGGAGTGAAACAGTGTTGTAGCTAATCCTTGATGTTATTCACTCTGAACATTGAGGAAAATGCGGAGAAAACCAATGAGAAATTTGGAAACAGAATTAAAGTTCAGGGAGAAGAAATGAAAACTTTGAGGCTTACCGATGACATTTCAGTTCTGTCACATGTAGCAAAGCATTTGAAAAAACAGTTCAAAGGAGTGAATACTGCCTCAAAAAGAGACTATAAGGTGAATATCAACAAAAGTAGAATAGTGGTAATGGAATCTAGTCAACTTTAATTGGAAGGCGCTGAAAGAATAAAATTATGGAATGAGTCACTACAAATAGATGATTTTTGCTGTTTGGGAATCAAAACAACAGTAGATGACCAAAACAGAGAAGATATAAAATGTAGAATGCCTATAGCTAGGAAAGTATTACTCAAACAGAGTATCTGTAAATAGGTAATACAAATTAAAGTGTTAGGAATCCGTATGGAGTGTAGCCTTGTACAGAAGTGAATTTTCTGCTACAGAAGAATGCTGAAGATTAGATCTACATCTAAATACATACTGTGCAAGCCACCGTGTGGTACTTCCAGAGGGTACCCCGTACCACTACAAGCCACTTCCTTTCCTGTTCCACACACAAATAGAGCAAGGGAAAAAACAGTTGCCTATATGCCTCCGTACGAGCCCTAATTTCTCTTATTTTATCTTCGCAGTTCTTACTCGAAATGTACACTGCCAGCAGTAGGATCATTCTGTAGCCGGCTATAAATGCTGGTTCTCTAAATTTCCTCAATGTTTTGCAAAAAGAATGTCAACTTCCCACCAGGGGCCCGTGACGGTACGCCACATAAATATTGACATTTTTAGTGGTTGTAAATCGTAGTTGACGTATTTTATGAATATAATTAGTGTAAAAGATATAGTTAATGTTCTTGAAACAACTGATATGCAGCGATAGCATCTTTACTTAACGTCTATGAAAATAAAAAAGGATTGAAAGAGACGTGATTTTACGGCTGAGGAGGAAGGGCGTATTTTGTGGTACACACACTATTTTGTTTCGCTATACGGAAGGCAGCCACTGAGTGGCTACACATATTTCATGTAAGTTATTTGTATTTATTGCTAAAATAAACTTGTTATTATTATTACAAAATGAATTTCTTTGTAATAGTTGTCACCTCAAACGCTCGCAGTGGCTAATTATTTTTAATAAGCGTTTTTTCAGTAATTTGCGCTGCGAGAAGCTCATCTTCCGATGCAGCCTCTGGTCGGCCTTTATGCGCCAAAGTATTAATTTATTTTTCAGTGTTAACAGTAACTGTAAATGCGAGAGATTTCGTTATAAGAACCTTTTTAAAATTGCAACAGATAATTAATTTACGTTAAAGTTCATGTTTTTAAACTACAAAGATTCCACGAGTTCAGTAAGTTTTATCTAGGCCGCTCCACGGCAACAATCAAAATTCTCTCAAGCCTTGCTTTGCAGTCATTAAACAGAAATTAACAAAATTACATTCAATTCAGTTAATGGCAACTATACTTTAGTCACCATGTTCAAAATCTAAAGTTGGTACATGAGTAACTGAGACCCTTGAAGAACCCCTTTCATATTTACTTATGCACGTAAGTAAAAGTGATAAGAAAAGACAATATCCCTGAGAGAAAGAAGCATGTTGATAAATTAGAAATAAAAATATATAAAATATATATATATAGTAATTTTTTTTGTATATAATGAATAACTTATGCCACCGACGTCACAGGCCCCATCTGAATTCCTGAAGCATCCCTGTAACACTTGCATGTTGTTTGAACCTACTGATAACAAATCTAGTGAGTCAGCTCTGAATCGCTTCAATGTCTTCCTTGATCCGACCTCGTACAGGTCCCAAAGACTCTAGCAGTACTCATGAAGAGATTGCACTAGCGCTCTGTATGCAGTATCCTTTACAGATGAACCACACTTTCGTAAAATTCTCCCAATAAACCAAAGTCAAATAATTATTTGCCTTCCCTACTAAAGTCTTTACATGCTCATTCAATTTCATACTGCTTGGCAATGTTACACCGAGATATTTAATTGACATATCAAGCAGAACACTACTGATGCTGTATCTGAACATTATGAGATTGTTTTTCCTACTCATCGGCATTATCTTATGTTTTTGTACATTTAGAACTAGCTGTCATTCATCACACCAACTAAAAATTTTGTCCAAGTCATCTTGTGTCCTCCTACAGTCGATCAACTTCAACATCTTCCCTTACATCACAATATCATCAGCAAACAACCACAGACTGCTGCCCACCCTGTCTGCCAAATCAATTATGTACATAGAGAACAACAGTGGTCCTATCACACTTCCCTGGGGCACTCCTGACGATATCCTTGGCAGTGACGAATTCTCGCTGTAGAGGACATTGTAATGGGTTTATTACTTTAAAATTCTTCAAAGCACTCACATATCTGGGAGCCTATTCCTTTCACTAGTACCTTCACTAACAGTCTGCAGCGGGGCATCATGTCAAACGCTTTTCAGAAATCCAGAAATATGGAACCTGCAGGTTGCCTTTTAACATAGTTTTCAGAATGTCATGTGAAAGAAGAGCAAGTTGAGTTTCACGCGAGTAACGCTTTTTAGAATGGTGCTGATTTGTGGACAGCTTTTTTGACCTCAAAAAAGATTACTATATTTGAACTGAGAATATGTTCAAGGATTTTGCAGCAAACTTATGTTAAGGATATTGGTCTGTAATTTCATGGGACCATTCTTTTACCCCATTTATAAACAGAAGTCACCCCCGCTTTTTTCCAGTCCCTTGCGACTTCGCTCCGGGCGAGAGGATTGCGATAAATGCAAGCTAAGAAAGGGGCCAATGATGTAGATGGGTAGTCTGAATAACCAATTAGAAGGTACCAAATCCAACCTGGGAGAGAAAACAAAACTTGACTAAAAGGGGGGATCTGTTGACAGAATGCATCCCGAAACAGAGAGAACATCAATTTCATAATGGAAGGAACTGTGTATGGGTCAAAAGTAGGTAAGGAGGCCAAGGCAAGAATGCAGGAATCAGGTTCAAGTGAATGTAGGTTGCAGTAGGTACTCGGAGATGAAGAGGCTTGCATAGGATAGAGTAGCATGGAGAGCTACAACAAACCAGTCTTCATAATGTACATGATGACGATGACAACATCATCATCATCATCATCATCATCCACAGCAGCATGATGATAGTTTGCCAAATGACAAAAACCAAAGCAGGGCTAAATGACCCAGAGGAGGCAGTTGCTACAGACTACTCGATAACGGTGTGTGACGCATTTACAAGCCATGCTGCGCCCCACCAGACTACAAGCTCGGCTGGCACTCACTCACCACACGCTCCAGGATGGCATCGTTGGCCTCCACCACCAGGTCGA
Organism: Schistocerca americana; assembly: GCF_021461395.2. NCBI lineage: Eukaryota > Metazoa > Arthropoda > Insecta > Orthoptera > Acrididae > Schistocerca > Schistocerca americana. The sequence continues at coordinate 142,925,990 of NC_060129.1, forward strand.
ACTTCTCCTCCACGTCGCGGTGCACCACGTTCGCCCCGATCCCCTGGTGCCTGAGTATCATCGACAGTCTGGAACAGAGCGGCGGTGCAAACAGAGGGACGTCCGCGTCAGTATGTGGCAGGAAAGGGATGGAAGCAAACATCTGGCAAGCTGCAGCTAGATGCTTGAGTAACAAAGTCCTGATAAAACACTCAGATGTGAAACAAACAAACACACACACACACACACACACACACACACACACACACACACGGAGTGCTGATTTTCTGGGAAAAAAAAGTTAAGTGATAGTCAGAGTGACATGCCGCCAATGTCTAGAATTTACAAATTATTGGTAATATTAAGAAAAGGGTGGACTGCTACTCACGATAATGAGGGATGTTGAGTCATAGACAGGCACAACAAAAAGACTACTAAAAAAGTAAGCTTATGGCCAAAAGGCCTTTTTCTGAATAAGACAAAAAACACACACATGCGACCACTGTCTTTGGTTGCTGAGGCCAGACTGTGATCAGCTGCACATGATGAAAGAAGCAACCTGGGTGATGGGGGTAAGAAGGAAGTTGGGGCAGAGTGGGGAAGGATAACAGGATAGGAGTGGGGATGGTCAAGTGATGTTTGTGGGATCATACAGGGACAAGGTGGGGAGAGGGTAAGGCAGCGAGGTGCAGTCAGTAGGAAGACGGAGGGTGAGGGGCGGGGGATAGCAGAAAAGGACACAAGTAAAGAGATTGTGGGTGTTTTGGTGGAACAGAAGGCTGTATAGTGCTGGGATGGGAACATTAGAGGAGACAGGTGGGTGAAGGACAGTGACTAACCAAATTGATTACACCCTGTTCCCTCAATGGCTGCTGGAATAGCCTCTTCAAATTGTTAAATGAGGCCCTCAGACATGCACACTGAATGCACCTGGCATCCTTTCCTGTCCCTTGCTGTCCTAAAGAGCACTTTCATTCACCATATGTTTGAACTTCTGACGATTAATAGACCCCTACTCTTTTGTATTTGCTGCCTCTTAACACTTGACAAAACAGGTTTCCCCAAGACAGATGAAGTGAATCCCACTAGCTACGTTTCAGTTTCAATGAGAGACAGCGCCTCAAACTTGTTGGCTAGGGGGATTGGTACAACAGCCTGAGTCCTTCCTGGTCCTCATCCACCCTGTACGGGATGCCTAGATCTTTACTTTCTGCTGAGGAGGAAGGATAAACAGAAGAGGATAGTACTTGATGTACCTCTGGTACCTGTTTCACAGATCTCGGGAGCTCTTCAAACACACCGATTCGCAGCAGCTGCCAATCATTTGACAGTAGCCAGGCCAATTTCCAGCTGCTTACGAATGTTAACCAACCCATCCCGTGCTTGAGAACAACATTCAAAGTGGGGCTGCGTTTTGGCTTGCGCAATGTATTACAAGACACAAACAACTAACTTTAAACTAAGCCATTGGTCATCTTTTAATCTGTTGAGCTAAAAAGTTGCTAATTTTCTATAAGAACTGATGCAAATACACAAAACAAGATTTCTATTAAAGCAATACAGAAACCTGTGCTAAAAACTACTAGTTCCCTAAACATTTTGAGGTCAATTATAGTTGTTAGTTAATTTACAATAAATTCAGATAATATATGGGGCTACTCCTTTTTAAGGGTAAACTAGGTGTAACACAATGTGTTAGAAAATCTGCTACAGTAATTAAATTACAAATGCCAATTTGCTACTAATTGCTCACAGATTATGCAAAGGACAATGGTAAGTTTCAAAAATTCTAAAAAACACACATTTATTTGCATTGATACACAGTGAAGTTCAGGGGTGAAGTATTTTTTCGCAGAACCGTGAACTACAAAAACCAATTTGCTACAAAATAAATTACATACCCAAATCACTTGTACTGGTAATTCGTGAAAAGATAGTTTTATAAGTGTCCGAAAATTGTCAAAATAACCTTTCTTATGTAATTGTGCAATGAATAGAAGAATGATTTCCAGAAGCATGTACAGTTCTGTCAGTGGGCACAGCAGCAAATCCTCGCCAACCAGAAATTCTTCTCCAATGTTCTATTTAACGATGAATGTTCCTTCTCAAACAAAGAACAAGTAAATACGAGGAACATGCATTATTGGTCCAGTGACAACTCACGATGGCTTAGACAGGTGGAACATCGGCGTCAATGGAGAGTTAACGTCTGGTGTGGGATGCTTGGTACTACAATTATTGGGCCTTATTTCATCAGTGGTAGTCTAAACGGCACAGCATATGCCATCTTCCTCAGACGAATTCTTCCTCCTCTTCTGCATGAAGTGCCGCTAAGAACCAGAATGCTTATGTGGGATCAACACGATGGGTGTCCAGCACAGAACGCCTTGTGTGCACATCGTGTTCTGAACCTTCCAGATGGATTGGTCGAGAAGGAACAATTACTTGGCCTGCTAGGTCTCCCGATTTAAATCCTCCAGACTTTTTTCTTTGGGGATGCACTAAAGACGTCCATCGCGATATTCCAACAACTCCAGAGGACATGCACGAATGTATCATGCTTGCTTGTAATTCTCTTCAGCAGGCAACACTGGAATTCTTTCAATGAGTGCACCAGTGTATTGATGTCCGGGATCACCACTTTGAGCACCTTTGAATGTTCTACTCCTGGGCAATGGTGCGGGAGAGTCAAAGTCAGTTTTGCGTTATGATTTTACTTGGTTTTCATTTGTTTTGTGACAACTCCAGCAAGTGGACGAGTTTGTGATCCCGGGCACAAAGTCAATGTTGTGTTATGTAATTAATAATGTTGTGTTTCACTGAATGGTACACTGTGATACATTTTTGAATAAGTCTTTAGGAGAGAAAATGAATTGCTGAATAAAAAATACAGGGTGCCATTTAAAAAACTCACACCGCTGTTCATATCTTTGTAAAAAAACAAATCTACAACGAAGGCAATCATGCTGATTGATGTCCCCCTGACGGCTAAACAACATTTGCTTGAAACATTTTGTAAAATGCATCTGTTATTTAGGGTGGTCAAGATAAATGGGACACCCTGTATATATAAAAGCCTGCTTTGGAATCAGAGAATGATTATTTTGAACAAGGACAGGCCAACTGTTCTCAAAAATTTTAAAAGAACACAATTAGGTATAAGCCTCATCAGGTGCATTAATTTCTTTAATTTGAAATCTTTATCAAACTGCTTTTTTCATCATTTTTATTCAATTAATTGATTTCAATGTAATTTTTTATTTGCATTCCTTTGTCACATCATTTTTATCATAATACAGTATCAACTACTTTATTTGCTCTCATTTTTTGTCTTACCATTCCTTTCCCACTTCATATCTTTGTTTATCTGTTTTTAATTAATTTTATGATTAATTTTGACGTAATTTTGTTTGTTTTTATCATCCTATTTTTTGGCCACGTTACAATATCCATTATACCGTATTTATTCCTCCTTTTGCTAGAATTTTGTTTCACTTCTAAACCCTTTCACTTAAATCTCCATCTGCGTTATTTTGTCCATAGTGCAACAGGAATTTAGACTATGTTTTAAATGTTTATATGATGGCTACCACAAAAAAAGGAAAAATTGCACTTCTAATGAACAATACATTTTTCACACCATTGTGCAGTCAATATAAATAGATTATTTTGCCTATTGTTTTTTAATCAAAAGATTGGTCTTTTCGAATAACTGGATATTATAACAGATAAATATACTTAAATTCATATTCACAAAAAACTCTAAGTGGAAAAAGAATAAAGTAAGGAAATAATGAAACAAAAGAGAAAGCTCAGACTGTGATTAATCTGATGTGACAAAGGAACAGAAATAAAAAAAATACATGTAACCCAATTTATTGAAAAAAGTAATGATCAAAGTTATTTTGATAAACATTTAAAAATTAAAAAAGATTAGTGCCTGTTGTGAGTTTTGAACTAACAACCTCCTGTATGTAAAGCTCTTACCCTATCCACTACACCACGCAATGAGTCTATACAATACCACCTTTTTAATGCTATGGCGCATCACACAAGATAATATGAAATTTTTTTCACCAATTATTCGCAGATGAGGGCCCACCAGAGTGAATGGCTGGTGGGTGTGATACCTCGGCTCTTAACCTACATCGCCATATATTTGGTTTCAAAATGTCGATCCCACTGCTAGGTTTGTTTGTTTTATGGCGCAAAAACAACTAAGGTCATACACGCCTATGTCAGAACCGTAGAACACTATGATGAAGAAAAGAGTTAAAAAGCGACTACACATTAAGAACAACTGACGGAAGGAAAGACAGCTAAAATCAGAGACTTTCTTTTGGAGAAAGGTCCATAAACTATGCCACACAGACAGTGGAGGTTGTAAACTTATAATTAAATGTCCTTTGCCATACTGCTACTGTAATGGTACTTTGACTACCGCGCCTCCACCAATACAAAGATATAATTTACGATCGCGCACGCAGAAGAGCGTTGCGCCAGCGACCCATTTTTATAAATAATTTTGTTCGTCTTTTTACTTTTGCGTAGGTTTTTGTTTTTAACAACTAATTTTTTTCACTCTCTCTCTTGTCTTCATACGAAAGACGTGTATTTTTCGGCGATGTGTTGAATGTGCTTTTGGGTGGAAATTAAAATTATATTACAAAGCGAGGTTGTTTCAATAGTGATTCAAGGTGGTTATCGCCAAATTTATAAATTGATCATGACAGTGACAACTTGAAGAAGTTTTCAACAGACGGAGAAAAGTGAAAGACGGGTCGTCCTACAAGAGAAATTAGGAGGACAGCCACGAAGACTACATTGTAATTAATACTGCGTATCTAACAAGATTATAAGGTAAATTTAAATTAGTTTCTGATGCTATTTCCGTACAGTCGCTTTTTGTAGTGTTGCCGACCCAGTCTGCCATTCACGGTCAAATTACAGCACGATCTCAATCAATAATACGAAGTCCGCCTTATCCGTAACTGAAACCACCAAAATTCAAAACCCAATCAGATTTTCTATTTTATATTTTCACGGCAGAACCCCGAGGAAAAGGAAACACTACACTACGATGGATAAAAAAAGGTTGATGACAATGAGCATACAGTTGTGGAGGATCACCACTTAACAAATGGCAATCGCTAAAACGACAATGTGCAATACGCAACCTAGCTGAAATGATCTCCTCACTGCCTGAGGGCCGAGAGGTCAGCCAAGATGCTGGGAGAGATTTAATTCTCCAGAGATTGTTTCCATGAAGGGAAGACCAGTCACGATGCCAAAGTGGCAGCATCTGCTGACAGACGGCAATACAGAGATCACAGAGGGAATGTAAGAACTAGAGATGGGCAAAACTGTTCTTTTCAGAGATCGGATCAGAACTGTTCACTCCCTGAAATGAACTAGCTCTTTTTCATGACTCACCACTCATTCACAATAGAAAATAAATGGAAGGCACATTGCCCTTTAAACTTGGTTTATTCCAGTACGATATCTGTATTTTGATCTTATTTGATCCTATTTTGAAGTTACACAGATAATGAGTAAGAATTTTGTATTGTTTATAGAAATTTCCACGATATGACAAAGTTTTTGATTATTGATTTATTTTGCACTATCGTGGTTTTTGGGTGATCGGAAAATGTTGTAACTTGAGATTTACATTAACAATATATTTGGCTATAATGTATTAAAATTTCATTAACCTCGTACAAATACATAGCAAGCCATATATTTTTAAAGTGAACGTTTCCTTCCGAAGATGCCTAAAATCGCAAAATCCGTCCCAGAATAAGAAAAAAAAAAATGAATTTGACTGTAAGACTAAAGTGCTGCATATAGCCTTATGCAGAACAAAACAAGGTAAATATTGGTGTATCACATTTTGCGATACGTTTATCGGTTCACTCGTAATTAAAGCTTAAATTCGAGTGTCCATAATAAAAATCCTATAGTAAGAGGAGTCGTCAGGAACCTAATCTGATCAGTTTAAACAAATAAAAATAAAATAAAAACAAATGATGTATACATAACATAATTATGTAATATACACATCGGTATTACTACGAAGAACAATATCCAGAATAGATGAACTCCGATGCAGAGGCGCTGAGCCAAGCAGGTCGAGCCGCGAGCTGTATTACTGCGCGAGCTAAGACCCCACAGACCAGAGTGACACCTGAGTTGCTTTGCTCAACGCTCTGGCTAGAGTCGAAAACGGTGGGATGAGCGTTGAGTGGGCGAGTTCCGAGGGTGGGGGGAGCGGTGAACGGCCACCAGTCACCCGCTCCGAGACAAATCGTCCGTTCTCTTGCGAGCAGGTTGTTGCAAGTAGTTCTTATGTTCTCCACTAGGAGGCTCTCTGTCCTGTTGCTCGCATCAACTGCCCAGAGGGCAGGACGTGCGAGATCGCCGACGGAGTGCGATGCTAAGTTAAGGTGCGCCAGACACTGCACGTGGCAGAGGAAGCACAGAGACGGCACGGCATGTCTGAAACACAAAATCCAATGGGGCACTGCACAATGCAGGCAGCCAAGGCAGAAGCAGGGCAGAGGCCGGCGCCGGCTGTGTTGTGTGGCGTGCTGTGTGCTCTGACCAGCAGAGGCCCAGCTGACATGCTCCGTGTCTCTCTCTCTCTCTCTCTCTCTCTCTCTCTCTCTCTCTCTCTCTCTCTGCTGTGGGAAACGTTTGGAGCTACCGTTCTTTTTTTCTGAATCACTGATTGTTCACTCCTTTGAAAGATTCAACTCTATGAATCAGTTCAGGAGCAGATCCCCCACCTCTAGTAAGAACTAGCGGGCCGAGGTAGGAGGATGGCAGCCTTGGCAGCAGCGTCAGTGGCACCGTTTCCTGTCAGACTGACGCGAGCACAGACCCATATAAACGTCACTGTGGCTCCGTCAAGAGTGAGCAAATGTAAGCTTTCCTCAACCTGTTACACTATGAGGTGGACGGTGAACAGCAAATGACGCAATTGAAAAGCCTATGTCACCAGGTGTACTGCATGAAACAGGGCAAAGAGCTCTGCTGCAAATACTGAGCAGTTTTCCAGAAGCCGATGTCGATAATCATCAGTGCCAATGACAAAAACACACCTGACACCACGGTCAGTCCAAGAGCCATCAGGGTACACAAAGGTGCTATCACGAACTTCAGTGCAAACATCGAGAAACTTACGATGGTAGAGCAAGTCTGGAGTAGTGTCATTAGGCAGTGAATGAAGTCCGAGGTGAGCACGGTTCGCCGCACAAAGCCAAAGTGGTGAAGGGTTCACAGCCACTGAGAAAGTGGCAGGTAGCTCGACGTTAGGCTGCCGAAGCAATATCACAAGCAAACTCCCGGAGGTAACAGAGAAGAGGGATGCACCATATACTGGCGGACAAAGGACTCGTCGAAGGAGGCGGCATAGGACGGATGGCCAGGCACGGCAGACTAACGGCGTGTGTAATTGCTGAGGAGAACATCACGTCGGCACGACAGCCCTAGTTCGGCAGCTTCTGCATACAAACTCTCTACCGGGCTAGTGAAAAAGATGCCATGATGGTGGATTGTATTGAGACTGCATAAGATGGACAGACGTGCTGATACATAAATGAAACAACCATAGTCTAGTTTAAACTGGACAAGGGCTCGGTACAAATGGAGAAGGGTGGTCTGATCCGCTCACCAGGAAGTACCACTGAGGACATGTAGGACACTGATGGACTGGGTACAACAGGCAGCCACGTGAGACACAAGGGAGGACCAAGAAACTTTCCTATCGAACATGAGCCTCATAAATTTCACGGTGTCAATGAATGGAAGAGCAACATGCCCAACATGTACAGCTGGTGGAAGAAACCCACTGCGCTGACAGAAATTCATACAAATGAGTTTGTCAGTGGAAAAGTGAAAGCCATTGTTGAAGCTCCAGGAGTAAAGACGATTCAGACATCACAGAAGATTTTGGTCAAGGAGACAAGTCCGTGAAGAACTGCAATACCAGGTGTACCGGTATGAAATGAGCGTTAAGATACAAATGTGTCGATAGGGAACATTTGTTGAGAACGAGCCTTAATTTTTTTTTTGGTTGGTATGACATCTGTCAAAGATATTTAGTATACATCAAGTCATGGAACAAACAACATCATATGTTTTCATCATGTTAACAATGTCGAATTTTGTACCAGAAAGTGATGATTTGCGGAAAGCATTAATTTTTTGTTTTCATTTGAAAAAAAAAAGTGCTGCAGAGCCACATCAAATGCTTGTCGAGGCATATGGTGGTCATGCTCTATCATAAGCAATATGCAAAAGATGGTTTCAACAGTTCAGAAATAATGATTTTGATGTAAGAAATGAAGAACGTGGAAGACTACCAAAAAAGTTTGAAGACGCCGAATTGCAAGCAATATTGGATGAAGATGATACTTTAAGTCAGAAGCAAATGGCAGCAATGCTAAATGTTGCACAACAAACAATTTCTGACTGTTTGAAAGCTATGGGATAGATCCAAAAGTGTGGGAAATGGGTTCCACATGAACTGAATGAAAGACAGATGGAAGACTGAAAAACCATTTGTCAAATTTTGCTTCAAAGACATGAAAGAAAATCAATTTTGCATCAAATTGTTACTGGCGATGAAAAATGGATTTATTTTAAGAATCCTAAACAGGAAAAATCATGGGTTAATCCGGGACAACCATCAACGTCGACTGCAAAACCAGATCGATTCAGCAAGAAGACAATGCTCTGTGTTTGGGGGGATCAAAAAGGTGTGGTGTATCATGAGCTTCTAAAACCCGGTGAAACTGTGAATACTAATCGCTACAGACAACAAATGATCAATTTGAACTATGCATTGATCGAAAAAAGATCAGAATGGGCCAGAAGACATGGAAAAGTAATTATTTTACACGACAATGCAACTGCACACAAAGCAAAACTGGTTCAGGATACAATCAAAACACTTGGCTGGGAGCTGCTACCCCACCCGCCATGTTCACCAGACTTGGCCCCTTTCGACTACCATTTGTTTTCATCAATGGGACACACATTGGCTGAGGAACACTTCGATTCCTACGAAGAAGTCGAAAATTGGATATCTGATGGGTTTGCTTCAAAAGACGAACATTTCTATTGGCGTGGTGTCCACAAACTGCCAGAAAGGTGGTCAAAATGTATAGAAAGCAAGGGTCAGTACTTTGAATAAAATGTTTTTACTTTTCAATTCAAAATTAGTGTTTCATCTTCACAAAAAAAATGCTCATTTCATACCGGTACACCTGGTAGATCGCAAAATTTCCAATGAAACAGGAGCCAGAGGTGCCCGGCGGGAGACAGGCCATTATAGTGTCAATGGTGATAGCAAAGAGGATAACGGTCAGGACAGAACCCTGAGGCACACCGCTTCCCTGGATAAAGGTGTCCGACAAGGCAGAACCCACAGGTACCTTGAAAACTCTGTGTTTTAAAAATTCCTGAAGGAAACAGGGCAGGCGGCCTCAGAAACCCCACGTGTAGTGAGTACAGAGGATACCAGTCCTGCAACTGGCATCGTAGGCTTTCACCAAATCAAAAGGCACGGTCACAGTCTGGTATTTCTGCAGAAGACCATTCATGAAATGGGTTGACAATGTGATGAGATGACCAGCTGCAGAATGGTGCACTCAAAATTCACACTGTACAGTGATTAGTAAATTGTGAGACTCGAGCCACCATAACAGCTGGGCATGAATCGTATGTTCCATCACCTTGCAAACACAGCTGGTGACAAAATGGGGCAGTAGCTAGAACGAAGGTGCTTGTCCTTACCAGGCTTAGATATGGGGATAATAGTGGCTTCATGCCAGCATCTGGCATACGTGCCTTTTCCACGATGTGATTGCATGTATGAAGGAGAAAGTGCTTTCCCACAAGAGAGAGGTGCTGCAACATCTGAATATTAACAGCGTCCAGCCCTGGGGTGGAGGATCGGGATGCAGTGAGAGCACGATCTGGCTCCCTCATGGTAAAAGCGGCATTGTAGCACTCACAATTCTGAGAAGAGAATGGTATCGCCTAAGCCTCCTCCACTCATTTCTGCTGGAGGAAGGAAGGATGACAGTGGGTGAAGCTCAAAATCTCTGCAAAAATAGCAGCCCAAGGTGATGGAGATAGCAATGGGGCCACTATGACACAATCTGCTATGGTCAGGTTGGAAATTGGGGAATGGATCTTGGTCCCAGAGAGCCGCCGGATGTTGGCCTACACGATGGAAGGAGGAGTGGAACTATTACAGAACTAATAAATGAAATCCAGCAAGCTTTTTTGCTATCTCGAAGAACGCGATGACAATGCACATGCAACTGTTTATAACGAATGCAGTTCACCATTGTAGGATGAAGGTTAAAAACGCACAGAGCACATCTCTGCCTGCAAATTGTGTTGCAGCACGCCTCAGTCCACCAAGGGACTGGGACATAGTGCAGTAAAACTGAATGCGGGGAATGGAATATTCTGTGGTAGTAAAGATAACATTCGTAAGGTATTCTATCTGGTCATCACAAGTGGGGAAAAGTTGTTCATCTAAGGTCACCAGGGAGGATTAAAGCCTCCACCTTCAGAAAGCTGCCAATCGGATTTACACGTATGTGGGATAGGAGTCAGCAAACAGATAGCACACAGGAAATGATTGCTCGAGTATGTGTCAGAGAGAACAGACCACTCGACACGATGGGCAAGCTGAGCAGTGCAGAACGAGAGATCCAAATGGGAGTAAGTGTGTGTGCAGTCTGAAAGGAACATGGGTGCTCCATTGTTAACCCTTAAGCAGTCGCACGGGGTATTCAGAACACCCCAGTCATCCCTATCGATGGATTATTACATAATGGATAGGAGTATAACGTCATGTTCCTTGGTACCTTTCTAGAACGTAATATGAAAGCTTTGAGTAACAAAAGAATCTACAATGGAAGCGCTAGTTCCAAGAAAACACAGAACAATGTGCCTTGCGGTGTTGTTGGCATCCCGCGCGACTCTTAATGTTGTGGTGCTGCGAGAAAGTGCACAGCTGCGTTCCGTAGCAGCTGCTTGTATTTTGTCGCCCTCTGCAGTTAAAATAGCTATGGATCATTAGAAAATAGAACAAGAAAGAGTGCAGAAGCTTCTGGAAGAAGTCTTAGACGAAACTTTTGAAGGAGGAGATGAGGAAGAGGAGGAAACAGACAGTTGTGAAGTTCTCTCTCATCACAGTGACACGAAAACGGAGGATGAAGACAACCTGGAACCGGAACTGCAAATATGCGCAGCGGATAATGAAAGCAAGCGTGATTTTTTTATTGGAAAGAATAAGGTTACAAAATGGACGATCAGTTGTCCTAGTCGTAATGTAAGAACTAGAAGTGTAGACCTCATTACCGTATTTACTCGAATTTAAGCCGCACTCGAATCTAAGCCGCACCTGAAAAATAAGACTCGAAATCGAGGAAAAAAAATTTTCCCGAATCTAAGCCGCACCTGAAATCTGAGACTCGAGATTCAAGGGGAAAGAAAAGTTTTAGGCCGCACCTCCAAATCGAAACGAAGTTGCTCTATTGTAATATGAGACAATTTAGGTCGAATGAATGACGATGCAGCTATAGTAGTTTGGTTCGAGTCGTAAGCTTAGCAGTTAAGCTTTACCAGGTAGCCGTGGCTATGCGTCAGGCGCTCCGTCCGGATTTATACGGGTACCCTTCCTTTTTCACGTGCTTCGTCTGGTTTGAATTGATTGCTTATTTTTCTTTGATCTGATAAGTGCCGTTCTCTTTGTTATAGGTGTTTACGTCACTCAAAGCTGAAAATGCGTTACTGTACTGTGTCATGCATTGTTTGTCGCATTCTGATGGAATGAGTGTTTACGACCTGTCGCCGCTCGCGGCATGGCTTGCTTTTGTGCGCGCCACCGCCGCTTACAAATTTTTAAGAAAAAGGAGGAATCGTCTCATTAGCGAAACAATGGCAAGAGACTGCTATTTGTTGTTACTTACACTGCTGCTTTCTTTGATAATGATCAACAAGAACCAAATAATAGACTGCGTATGATAGAAGATATTCTGAACGAGAGTTTAGCGAAAATTTTTCTCCGTTTGAAAATCTTTGCAGACGCCTCTTTAGTACATTACATTCTGCACAGAAATTAGAGTCATCTTAGATTTAAAAATCTAATTAATTGCCGTGCTTCATTTCTGACTGTGTCACTATTCAGCATAAGAATAATATGAATATAAACATGACATGATATGTATATTCCTCCGCGTTTGCTGTTGTCTCACTCTAGTTTCGTAGTTTATTAGGCAGCCAGGATTTAAATGAGATAGCAGCAAACACGAAAGAATACATGGCAAAATGTTTATATTCGTATTATTATTATGGTGGAGAGAATACTGCATGTGATTCACAATTCATAAAAGTTCCTATTAGCAATCATCTCTTCTCACAGGTAGGAAAAAATTCAGAACGCAGAGTTGGCCATATTGGCAAACATCCCAAACAGTCTTGCCAGTCGGATTTTCGTAGTGCATTGAAATGTTGCCACATTCAAAGATCAACTATACGGAATTTGTATTTACTTCGTTGGATAATGTATGAAAATGCAGTGGTCGAAACTCAGGGCTGAGAAAAAAACCTCGTCTTCCACCTTTTTTTTTTTTTATTTATTTACTGTCACAGAGGTTTTGGTGCTGGTATTTATCTTTGTGCCTGCGAAGCGCTACATATATTCGACGACAGAAGTTAGTTGTGGCGGCACTGACCAACATTTTTCACAACTTCCGCTTTGCACTCTATTCTAAGCCGCAGGCGGTTTTTTGGATTACAAAAACCGGAAAAAAAGTGCGGCTTAAGATTCGAGTAAATACGGTATTCATCTCCCTGGTGTGAAAGCTATCACAAAATCTGCAGAAACTGCTGTGGACTTTTTTTCGATATTTATAAATGACATAATAATTAGAACAATTACATCGTGCACAAATATTTACATACAACACACTGCATCAAATGTCACAAGAGACCGTGGTGACAAACAAATGAGGAAGAAATCAAATCTCTTCTGGGTCTATTGATATTGGCTGGGCATTACAGGGCAGGACACCAAAACCAGAAGACTTATGGGACACAAATGGATTTGGAATTGCAATATTTCATGCAACAATGAGTTTACAGCACTTTCGTTTCTTATTGCGTTGTTTGAGATTCAATGATATTCGAGACAGATCACAGCGTAGAGAACTTGAATGCCTAGCTGTGTTCAGAGAAGTATTTGAATTATTCATGTCAATTTGTGTCAGTAATTATACTGTGTCTGAATATACTACAATGGATGAACAACTGGTTGCATTTAGAGGCAAATGCAGTTTCTGACAGTATATACCAAGCAAGCCGGCGAAATATGGTTTGAAAATTTTCACCTTATGTGACGCAAGAACATGGTATACTTTGAGAATGGAAGTCTGTGTTGGGAAACAGCCAGAGGGTCCCTTTGCACTGTCAAACTCGCCTAAGGAGATAGTAAATAGACTTGTACGGCCTATCGAAGGCACAGGACACAATGTGAGACTAGACAACTTGTTTTGTTCCATACCACTGGTTGAAGAGCTCCTCAAAAAGAAACTTACAGTAGTAGGAACTCTTATAAAGAATAAGAAGGAGCTCCCTTCAGACTTTGTTTGCATGAGAGGTCGTGAACTTAGAAGCAGCCTTTTTGGATTCAAAACGGATATCACCATAGTTTCATATGTGCCAAAGAAGGGCAAAAACGTTATTCTTCTTTCATCTTTGCATCATGACGGTGCCACTGACACCAATACTGCAGAGGAAAAGAAACCAGAAATTATAAAAATGTACAATACGATCAAAACAGGTGTGGACACAATAGATGAAATGTGCGCTACTTATTCAACATCAAGAAAAACTAGACACTGGCCACTTGCCCTATTTTTCCAAATGATTGACATTGCTTGCATTAACGCCTTCATCATACATGCAAATAATAACAATGAGAGGATTTCCTGAAGAATGTTTTTACGTGATGTCAGAAGGTCATTAGTAAATCCCATAGTGTGCAAGAGAGCAGCCACTCACTCCCTGCCTAAACAAGTTAGACAGAAAGTTGCAAAAGTGGCTGGAATTGCAGACATCAACAATGCACCAACTTCTGAACAAAGAATACTCAAGCCCACGCACTGCACAGTTTGTCCTCAGAGTAAAGATATAAAAGTTAAATTGCACTGTGCTCAATGTTTGAAATATACGTGTGTAAAGCACATGAGAAATGTGTGTGAAAAGTGTTACGATAACGCGCCCCTTGCAGCTAGTGATTGTGACTGATTTCATAAAATGTTTGTATGAGTTAACTGAACAAATGTTTGATTATACACACGAGGGTTGTTTTTTAAGTAAGGGCCGCTCGCGCGTATAGTCCCATAGTTCGCGCGGACGTCGCAACAAGCCACCACGCCACTTGCAAGCGTCCTTCCCGTTCACACTGATGCAAGTTGCAGCTCTGTAGCTGACGTGTACGCATCGCTGTGCTACTTTATAATGTTTGCGATTATTAAATCGCCGGCCGCGTGTGAGATACGGTCAGTGATACGTTTTTTGACCGCGAGAAGCCTAACAGCTGCAGAAATTCATCATCAGTTAACAGAAGTTTATGGCTTGAATGCAATGACTGAAGGTAAAGTGCGTCAATGGGTTAGAGAGTTTAAAAATGGCTGTCAAAAATGTCCGTGACGAAGAACGCTCAGGCCGGCCCTCTGTGATCACTGATGATTTGGTGGCTGCAGTCGAAACAAATATTCGTCAGGACAGAAGATTCACAATTTCCACTATTCCTTTGGAATTTCCACAAGTTTCAAGATCGGTTTTGTACAAAATTGTGTCTGCAAACATAAACTTTAAGAAACTGTGTTCTCGGTGGGTACCCAGACTCATCACAGAGGACCACAAAGGGAAGACATTTGCCACTTCATTGGACTTTTTGATTCGTTGCGAGGAAGAAGGGGACGACATGTTGAGTCAAATTGTCACTGGAGATGAAACGTGGGTATCCCGTATCACTCCCGAAAGCAACCGACAATCGATGGAATGCCGACACACAACCTCACCCGTCAAGGTCAAAGCCAAACAGACGCTGTCAAAGCGCAAGATTATGGCAACTGTGTTCTGGGACCGGCGCGGTGTTTTGCTAGTCGACTTTATGCCACAAGGAATGACAATCAGCTCAGATGCCTACTGTGCAACTCTAAAGAAGCTCCGCAGAGCAATTCAAAAGAAAAGGCGCGGCATGCTGACAAAATGAGTTTTGCTCCTGCACGATAACGCTAGGCCTCACACCTCTCAAAAGACTCGGGATTTGATTGATTCTTTTGGCTGGGAAGTTTTGGACCGTGCACCATACAGCCCCGACCTTGCTCCTAGCGATTTTCACCTTTTCCGGTACCTGAAACACCATCTTGGCGGGCAGTGCTTCAATGACGACGATGAAGTGAAAGCGGCCGTGAACTCTTGGCTGTCGGAGCAGGCGGTTGAATTCTTTGAAGAGGGAATTAAAAACCTCGTTGGACGGTATGACAAGTGCTTAAATAAACAAGGCAACTATGTAGAAAAATAGGTAAAAGTGTGTAGAATCAAAAAATAAAAGTTTTTTACAAAAGTATTTGTATCTTTTTTTAAAAATAAAAACGGCCCTTACTTAAAACACAGCCCTCGTATAATTTCTTATACCTGTAACACAGTATGAAGAATAACAGAAATAAATAATTAAACAAAATGTTGTAAAAAAAATGGGAATTATTGCATATGTTTCAAATAACGCAATTTAATACTAAAGTACGAGGGCAGTTCAATAAGTAATGCAAAACATTTTTTTTCTCGGCCAATTTTGGTTGAAAAAGCCGGAAATTTCTTGTGGAATATTTTCAAACATTCCCGCTTCGTCTCGTATAGTTTCATTGACTTCCGACAGGTGGCAGCACTGTACGGAGCTGTTAAAATGGTGTCTGTAACGGATGTGCGTTGCAAACAACGGGCAGTGATCGAGTTTCTTTTGGCGGAAAACCAGGGCATCTCAGATATTCATAGGCGCTTGCAGAATGTCTACGGTGATCTGGCAGTGGACAAAAGCACGGTGAGTCGTTGGGCAAAGCGTGTGTCATCATCGCCGCAAGGTCAAGCAAGACTGTCTGATCTCCCGCGTGCGGGCCGGCCGTGCACAGCTGTGACTCCTGCAATGGCGGAGCGTGCGAACACACTCGTTCGAGATGATCGACGGATCACCATCAAACAACTCAGTGCTCAACTTGACATCTCTGTTGGTAGTGCTGTCACAATTGTTCACCAGTTGGGATATTCAAAGGTTTGTTCCCGCTGGGTCCCTCGTTGTCTAACCGAACACCATAAAGAGCAAAGGAGAACCATCTGTGCGGAATTGCTTGCTCGTCATGTGGCTGAGGGTGACAATTTCTTGTCAAAGATTGTTACAGGCGATGAAACATGGGTTCATCACTTCGAACCTGAAACAAAACGGCACTCAATGGAGTGGCGCCACGCCCACTCCCCTACCGAGAAAAAGTTTAAAGCCGTACCCTCAGCTGGTAAAGTCATGGTTACAGTCTTCTGGGACGCTGAAGGGGTTATTCTGTTCGATGTCCTTCCCCATGGTCAAACGATCAACTCTGAAGTGTATTGTGCTACTCTTCAGAAATTGAAGAAACGACTTCAGCGTGTTCGTAGGCACAAAAATCTGAACGAACTTCTCCTTCTTCATGACAACGCAAGACCTCACACAAGTCTTCGCACCCGAGAGGAGCTCACAAAACTTCAGTGGACTGTTCTTCCTCATGCACCCTACAGCCCCGATCTCGCACCGTCGGATTTCCATATGTTTGGCCCAATGAAGGACGCAATCCGTGGGAGGCACTACGCAGATGATGAAGAAGTTATTAATGCAGTACGACGTTGGCTCCGACATCGACCAGTGGAATGGTACCGTGCAGGCATACAGGCCCTCATTTCAAGGTGGCGTAAGGCCGTAGCATTGAATGGAGATTACGTTGAAAAATAGTGTTGTATAGCTAAAAGATTGGGGAATAACCTGGTGTATTTCAATGCTGAATAAAACAACCCCTGTTTCAGAAAAAAAATGTGTTGCATTACTTATTGAACTGCCCTCGTAATATTAAATTAAACGATAAAGTACTGAGAGATAGCATTCTAAATAGCCATTTATAAAGTAAACATATTCATATCGATATGCTGCACAGCAATGTCATTATAACCACTTTTATTTGGGGTGTTAGCAGCATCCCGCGCGACTATTAACGTTACGAAAAGCCGCGCAACTGCATAAGGCTGAATTGACTCAGAAGGTCAGCCAAGAGGGCACCTCTCTGACACGTTCAGGGAGAGCCCCAAAGAGGATGGTGTGCATTAAAGTCACCGAGCAGTGAAAAGGAGTTGCCCAGTAAGTGGAAGGAAGTTTGCTTTGATGACACAGAATGATGAATGGAGGATGTAAATAGTAAAAAGGGAAATGGTAATGCAAGAAAGGAAAATGCGGACTGCAACATCTTGCAGCCAGGTGTTCAGGCAGATGGCGGTCGTCAAAGTGGACCGGAAAGAAATGCAAGAGGTCAAAGCTCTCGTGAGGACACAATTTTGTTTCCTGGAGGGACAGCACAAGTAGACGCCGCAATTCCAAGAGCAGCCGTAATTCCTCCTTGTTGGAGCTATGTCCACAAAAGTTCCATTGGAGGAGAGTCATGATAGGAGAAGGGTAGGCGGGAAAAAATGAAGGGGCTGCCAAGTGCCAGCCATCGAAGACACACTGCTACAAAGTGCAGAGGCTGGAGGATCCTGCTCCAGAGATCCACAGAGGCATCGGCATTATTCTTCGGTCGGTCTGTGGAGTCCAGAGCAGAAAAACAGTTGGCAGTGCACCACGGCGACACCTCTGAAGAGGATCTGAAAGTCAGCAAAGCAGAAGATCATTTGCCTTTGTTTGATTTCATGGAGCGTTTGTGGTTGGCAGACGACGATTCAGATGTTTGTTTGGTAGAGAGACGTAAAAAGTCCTCATGGAAGTATTCCTTCTCTCCTTACCGGCCTGCCGGTTGTGTAGCAGGTGATTTCGCCACGTGAGGTGTAAATCTGTCGCACAGCTGGAGGAGAATTTGAGGTTGCACACCTGCGTGGTCATGTCCTTCGTGCAGCAAGAATGGTACAGTAAGTGCCATATGGTAAAACATTGGGTTTCCAACTAGCCAACAACTTGCGAGCGACAGGCTAAGGCACTTTTTCCTTCAGCCTGATCTCCTGCATGGACTGCTCATCGAGATACATGGGACAATCTTGGGAGGAGGCTACATGGTAACCATTGCAATTGATACAGCAGGGGAAGGAGGCGAACAATCACCCACGTGAGCATCCCTACCACATGTTACACATTTGTCTGTGCGTCGACAGGACATTCGAGTGTGGTCGTAAAAATGACATTGGTAGCAGTGTATCAGGTTCGGAATGTATGGTCAGACTGTGATAACTTCATAGCCTGCTTTAATCTCTGATGCAAGCACTACTCTATCAAACACAAGAAAAAAAGAGTGGATGTGGCCACTACGGATGCATCTACCTTTTTCATCACCTGATGGACTGCAATCACACCTTGATCAGAGAGGTAAGTTTGGATTTCTGCCTCAGACTGTCCATCGAGCAGCCTAGTGTAAATAACACCACGTGAAGAATTCAGCATTCGATGGGCTTCAACATAAACAGGATAGCCACGGAGGAGCGAAGCTGCAAGCAGTTGTTGTGCTTGAGAATCACAAGTACTCTACAAAAGTACGTGCCATTCCATAAACAAGAGCAGGATTTCAGAGGGCCAGCAATTGCATCAACACCCTTCTGAATGATAAACAGACTAACCGTAGCAAAGGACTGACTGTCTTCACTACGTGAAACCACAAGGAACTGAGGTGCAGCTGGGAGAGTATCTGTATCGGTAGCCTCATTCTGTTTACATTTAGTAGACATAGACTGAGAAGTACATGTTTGGCTCATTGCAAGGAAATTCCCCACAACTGCCGATTGCCGCACTCCTTCCAACTGGGCGGCGCCCCTCAGAGGGAGCCTCACCCACTTTAGGTGATTGTTCACACCTCAGATCATATCTCCCGAACACCTGACAGAGGTACTAACTGGCAATTTGGAAAGGTAACAGCTCATGCAGTCACCCCTTCCCGGGCCTTGCCTGTACCAGGGGGTATGTGCGAACTCTACCTGTCGACCCGGAGCTGCAAACCGTGCCTTACCCAGTCACCTGTTACACACCAGACGCATGGGCCCATCTTTAGGAGCACACAGGGGGGAGGAAGGACCACAAAGAAACCTCAAACACCAAAGTAGAGGGAGGATAGGAGAAGGGGAATGAAGAAAGAAACACAGAACTAAAAAAAAAGTGGAGGGTTTGATCTGATGCAGACTACTAAAAATGCAGAACACATTCCCAAAACTATTCCAGATATGTTCCCCAAGGGACTGGGAAAAGAATAGCACAGGATAGACTTGCAGCACGGAAGAAAAAAGATGCTGCAAAGGCTGGGGCCCGACAACAGCTGAGCACGATGTCGCCCAAGAATGGTGAGGCCCCTGGAGAGCCTACTGCTGTGGACCGCACCTTCCTCGTTTGGATAAATAAATACATAATATGTATTTTCCTTTGTGGAGTTCGTAGCAATTGAAGTCCCCAGCATCTTCGGTCAGTATAGAAGGTACGAGACTCTAACACTCTAGTTCTCCCAGAGTACAATTCTTCCATTTGTAGAAAGTTACAACTCACTTTGCAAAGAGCTTGAATCCTCAAAAACTTCACTTCTGTCAAGAATAAGGAGGGAGCCCGATCTCCTCTGTACACAGTGGTACCTATAAACCTGTTCCTGCAACATGCTTTTACAATGAAAAGCTACATTTATACCAAGTTTGAAACATGTCTGACAACAATGTTTGCAGCTTCTGGTGGACTATTAACAATTGCAACAAGTTCCAAACATGGAAAGTGCTATCAGAACAGATAAGAAGAAACGTGACACAGTGTCTCAGACCCACTACCTCTAAAAGTCACTGTGTGATGCTACTGTTCGTTTGCGTTCTGACGTACATTGTGTCGCCCAATAACTGAATGGACAAGACGAGATATTTGAGGTCATCACACTATGAGGCAGAGGGGTGCATCTGAAATGTATGAACTGCAGGTTACAAAAAATCCCATTCAATATAGGACTCCACTGCTACAGCAGTAGCAGGGGCACAGAAACGAAACTATGGTCCTTCCTACCACAGCACAGAAAAATTGCTTCAGGTTCTCTCTGAGGTGGAATTGAATTTGTCAAGAGAGTAAATGATTCGTCAGTGAAAGTGGATACACCATGGGGACTGACAACTGTAAATTTGCCTGATACATCCATCAAGGCCAACTGTGACAGTATTGTAGAAGAGGTGATAGATATTAGTGTTGATAATGGAGATGATCTGATTTCTATCCTCCTCCTGATCTGGCCACTCGGGGACAGAATGACAGTTTCAGTTCCCCACCATTTGTTCGCTTCTATTCGTCTGATATTCTTCTATCTCTTCATCAATCTTTCTCCAGACCATTTCCCCCTGTACTCTTATTTCTGGTCCTGCTCTAGAATTCTTCAAAACCTAATGCTTTTCTTCTGAAAGTATCTCTTTTTGCACCTTATTCTCTTTTAATGTTGTGTATTTCTATATTTTCTTATTAACTTCTCAGATCACGCTTCTTCTTAAGCCCTTTCCCACAGATTCATGAAAATTAGTCCCGTCATTCACCTCGTATAAATGTCCAAAAATAATAACAGTCTTCGTTGTTATCGCATTAAACCACCAATTTTTTAAAGAACCAAGCTATCATGTATAAAACTGCTTCAAATGTTTGATTACTTTACAATTACTTAATGTGTTGCACATCTGACTTTAAGCAATTAAGCAAGATAAAGTAAAGGAAAGGTTTGAAATTATGCTTAAAGTTTGTTGGAAGTTGCAACGTGCTCTCATTATGAAACAATGGATGAATATAAAGTGGGTAATTTTTGCTCCATTTTAAGCAAAAGCTAGTTTTTCATGCAGTTCAATGTTTATGATGTCATACCTCCTGAACCATCTGTAGTACACTGATATTACTTTGAAAGTACATTCAGTGGTATATGTGGACACTGACGGCAAAATGTGTAGTGAATCAAGTTGGTGGTAAAAAAGCAATAAATTAAAATCTCATGCCTGACAATGAAATTGCACTGAATGAACAGCCAAAATGTAGTAATTCTCAAATATTGGATGAATGAAGTCTGTGTATTTGCAAGTCGTCAGTTATGCTGTATCAAGACTTAACACACAGTTTCTAACTGTAATATTTGTCTTATTGTGTTAAGCTTCTAACAAAAGATTATACAAGGTGTCTGAAAAGTCTTTCCCTGATTACACAAATTGATAACTCAGGCTAGAAGTAAGATACAAATTTGAAACTGGTGTCTAATTGTTTACAAACTATCAAAGTTTTTTTTTCTGTTTTAGGTTCGTAGTACGTAAGTAGTGGATGAGGTGCAGTGCTGAAGAAGCCATGTTAACCAATCAGGAGAGGGCACAGTGTGTCCTGTGGTACCATGAGACACGATCACCAACCACAGTGCAGACACACTTCCAGACAACATTCAGAAGGAATCCACCTGATGTCAAGAGCATTAAAGCCTGGTATGAGAAGTTCAAGAACACAGGATCAGTTGCTGACCTTCCGAGGTCTGGTCGACCGAGAACCTCAGCAGACAGGGTGGAAGCTCTAAGGCAGTCTTTTCTGCGAAGTCCGAAGAAATCGGTGCGCAGGGCGTCACACGAATTACAGATGCCAAAAAGTTCTCTCCATCACATTTTAAACAAACGTTTATTGTTTCGTGCATACAAAATGCAAATTGTTCAGGCGTTGTTGCCCAATGACAGTACACGTCGATATGACTTTGCGGTCGAAATGCTATCACGTATTGAGGACGATGATGGTTATCTCAGACGAATTGCCTTTTCCGACGAAGCGACCTTTTTTGTCAATGGAGTAGTGAATCGCCATAATGTGTGCATTTGGGGTTCACAACCCCCTGGCATGGTCATGGAGTGCACCAGAGGCAGTCCCAAGGTAAATGTTTGGTGCACGCTATTGCACGATCGAATTATCGGGCCATTCTTCTTCGCTGAGGCTACTGTTACATCTGCGGTGTATCTGAACATGTTGCAACTGTATGCTGTTCCTCAGATGCTTCAGTATCACCCCGATGTCTTGTTTCAGCAAGAGGGTGCACCGCCTCATTGGGGTTTGGACGTCCGTGCCTATCTCGATATGACCTTTCCTGGGTGATGGATTGGTCGTGATGGGCCAACGATTTTGACCTCCACGTTCTCCTGACATAACCCCATTAGACTTCTTTTTATGGGGTTATGTCAAGGACGAGGTCTACCAAACACGTGTACCAGATCTTGAAACCCTGCAGCAACGGATAATCACAGTCGTTGAATCGATCCCTCCAGTGATGTTGGCTAAGGTGTGGACGGAAATTGAATATCGTCTAGATGTGCTACATGCTACCACGGGTGCTCATGTGGAAGTTTGCTGATATGTGAAAAAAACTTTGATAGTTTGTAAACAATTAGACACCAGTTTCATATTTGTATCTTACTTCTAGCCTGAGTTATCAATTTATGTAATCAGGGAAAGACTTTTCGGACACCCTGTATCTCTTTATGAGTAGATTATAAGAGCATTTTAAATTTTTACATTCTGTCAATAACTACACAAAATTTTTAATATTGAAGTTTTTGTTGCCTTTATGCTGCAACTGGTACCAGGTTCCGGGATATCATGTTAGAAATATAGATGGTAGATTTTTGAGCATTTCATTTCATTCATTCATTCATCAGAAGACAACATTTTAGAAGAGAAAATACCTGAAGAACCAAGCTGGTAATTTGTAAACAAAAAGAATCAACAGGAAGCAAACATGTAACAACAAAAAAGTGCCAGTAACCAAGAAAATAAAAAAAAAACAATGACCATATGTATACATGAACATTTTTCCTTCTTCCTAAGTACTCTATCCATTCCCGAGAGTTTTCCCACATATTATTAACATCCTGTAATAAATGATCTAATGGACAATGTTGGAAGTTCCACGAGTTTTTTCCCACTTGACGATATCGTTGTATAAAGAGAAGTCACAAAGCTACAAATATGTAGTGACAGGCAGGATGAGCTATCAAGGATTGATGCTTGGCGCAGGGTTTGCAGTTTATGCTCAACAAACAAGTCTAATGTACTGTACGTAAATAGGAGAAAGATCCACGACTGTATGATTAGACAATTGCTGAACAATCACTGGAAGCAGTTACTTCCATAAAATATACAGGAATAAGCAAGAGAATCAATTTCAAGTCGAATTACCACATAAAATTAATGACAGCTATGGCAGATGCCAGACAGATTCATTGGAAGAATCCACAGGAAGTGTAGTTCACCTGGAAAGGAGTTGGTGTACAAAACCCTTGGTCAGCCAGTACATGAATATTGCTCTTCAGTCTGGGATCCACACCAGAAAGGAATGATAGCAGAAATAGAGAAGACCCAAAGAAGAGCAGCTCATTTCGTTGCAGTTAGAGCTCAAACGGAGGCTTACCAGCAACCATTCTTCCTGGAAACCACTCACGACTGGAACAGGAAAAAAGGGGAGCAGAAGGGGGCGGTGTGGGAGAGCGGCAGCAATACTGTAAGTACCCCCTGCCACACACCATGTCATGGTTTGCAAAGTATAGATATAGATGTACTTCAATGTTATTTACGTAAAAAAATTACTTTTGCATAATCCTTTAAGCAATGCTTCAAAAATTCCAGGAACTATTATAGAGACAGCTCGCTTTGACATATAGAACAAACATGCAGTCTTTGAAAGGAATTTTCTGCTGTCAATTACCATAGAGTGTTTTCTTCACAGGAATTGCCCTTTTTTTGCCCCCTCCCCCTGTTTTTAATTTGTGCCCCTCTCTCAAACAAAGGGCTCTATTATACTCCTCATAATTTCAAAAATCAAACTGTGACAGCCTAGAGAAGTTACAAAAACCAGTCTCATCTTCCAAATTCAGTTCACAAAGCACATGATTGTACCCACCACCACGGCATGTTTTCGTCTTACACGAGTGTCTTTGCACGCTTATATTTTCGAGTAATAATAATGCAGAAGTGTGTCACCAATCTATCCTCTTCGATGAACATGGTGAAGTAAACAATGGGAAACAAATCATTGAAAATAACCAATTTTTTAAAACATAATCATACAGGTAAAAAAAATTTACTGGCCAAGTGGCAGCAGGAGAAAACACACGTAAACGTTAAGTAAATATGCAAGCTTTCAGAGTCAGTGGCTCCTTCTTCTGGCAGAAGGGTTAAAAGAGCAAGGAAGAGGGATGAAGGAAAGGAAGAAAGATGGAAGACTGGGTTTAACATCCTGCCGACGACGAGGTCATTAGGGATGGAGCACAAGCTTGGATTGAATCAACAAAGGGGAAAGGAATCAGCTGTGCTCTTGTGAAGGAACAATCCCGGCATTTGCCTTGAGTGATTAAGGGAAATCATGGAAAACCTAAATCTGGATGGCTGGACAAGGGTTAGGATCACCATCCTCCCGAATGCGAGTCCAGTGTGCTAACCACTGCATCACCTCACTCGGCAGGGGTGGACCTCGCTCAGTCCTTTTCCTTCACACCTCTTTCTCTCCCTTCAACCCTTCTGCCAGAAGAAGCAACCACTGGCTCAAAAAGCTTGCACAATTCCTTAACTTTCGTGTGTTTTTTCTCCTGCCACCGCATGGTAAGTAAACAATGTGCAATATTTGCTACCAGCTTCAGTGTAACAGGTCATGCAAATAAATCTAAAGAAATGTTTGTTGCTAGTGTGCAAAGGAACAGAAACAACACAGTTGCAACCATGTTGCGGACTTTGTCAGAAACAGGGTTGCGAACAGAAAAATGATTTTAAACATTGTGTAAATGGAGCTTTATACATCCCCACAGTATAACACACACACACACACACACACACACACACACACACACACACACACACACACACATTCTCTGGACAGCAATTCCCCGAACCCTGAACACAGTGTACTCACATCTGCATCATCTGGTTGGCCTCACCATCCATGAGTCTCTGGAAGGACGGGTAGCTGGTGTAGATGTCCCACTTGTGACCGGACGGTAGGCGGTTCGCCAGCTTTGTCGCCTCCATCGCAGCTCGGAAGCCCGTCTGCCCAAACACAAAACATGGCCAGATGAAAATAATAACTAGAAATATCCTAGACAGAGATGCATAATCTATATGGAAATTTTTCACTTCTAGTATTGTAGTAATAAAGTGTGCACTTTACACCAATTCACTTTTGCTATAACCACATATAGCTGACGTCAGGGAAGATCAGTTTGGATTCCGTAGAAATGTTGGAACATGTGAGGCAAAACTGACCCTATGACTTATCTTAGAAGATAGATTAAGGAAAGGCAAACCTACATTTCTAGCATTTGTAGACTCAGAGAAAGCTTTTGACAATGTTGAACGGCATAATCTCTTTCAAAGTCTGAAGGTGGCAGAGGTAAAATGTAGGGAGCGAAAGGCTATTAACAATTTGTACAGAAACCAGATGGCAGTTATAAAGAGTCGAGGGATATGAAAGGGAAGCAGTGGTTGGAAAGGGAGTGAGACAGGGTTGTAGCCTCTCCCCGATGTTATTCAATCTGTATATTGAGCAAGCAGTAAAGGAAAAAAAAGAAAAATTCGGAGTAAGTATTAAAATCCATGGAGAAGAAATAAAAACTCTGAGGTTTGCCGATGACAATGTAACTCTGTCATAGACAGCAAAGGACCTGGAAGAAAAGCTGAACGGAATGGACAGTGTCTTGAAAGGAGGAGGTAAGATGAACATCAACAAAAGCAAAATGAGGATAATGGAATGTAGTCGAATTAAATTGGGTGATGCTGAGGGAATTAGATTAGGAAATGAGACGCTTAAAGTAGTAGATGAATTTTGCTATTTGAGAAGCAAAATAACTGATGATGGTTGAAGTAGAGAAGATATAAAATGTAGACTGGCTATGGCAAGGAAAGCGTTTCTGAAGAAGAGAAATTTGTTAACATCGAGTATAGATTTAAGTGTCAGGAAGTCGTTTCTGAAAGTATTTGTATGGAGTGCAGCCATGTATAGAGGTGAAAAATGGACGATAAATAGTTTAGACAAGAAAAGAATAGAAGATTTTGAAATATGGTGCTATAGAAGAATGCTGAAGATTAGATCACGTAGCTAATGAGGAGGTACTGAACAGAAATGGGGAGAAGAGGAATTTGTGGCACAACTTGACTAGAAGAAGGGATCAGTTGGTAGGACATGTTCTGAGGCATCAAAGCATCATTAATTTAGTATTGGAGGGCAGTGCGGAGGGTAAAAATCGTAGAGGGAGACCAAGGGGTGAATACATTAAGCAGATTCAGAAGGTTGTGGGTTGCAGTTATTGTGTTGTGTTGTGTTGTGTTGTGTTGTGTTGTGTTGTGTTGTGTTTTTGTTTTTCTTTAGGGTGCAAAAAACAACTGGGGTCATGCATGCCAAAGTCAAAAGCTACAGAACACCAGCACAGACAGGAGGTAAATGATTATAAGTCAGTCCCAATTGACAACAGAAGACGGCTAATAACAGGAAAGTGTAAAAAGGGGTAAAAAAGACACCATACAGAAATGGAGGTCCAAAATTAAAAATGTAATGGCCTGCGCCATATTGCTTTGGCAGATAAAAAGTAAAACACGATCGATAGCCCGCTCGTCACTCACTAAAACAGCTGATAAATCGAACGGAAATCCCAAGCTGGAACGTAAATGGTTAAAAAAAAGGGCATCAGGGAGTGGCGGACACTTAAAATTTGGTCACAAAACGGTGGGGTAGCCCCACTCAGTGAATGACGATGGCTAGAAAGGCAGTGCTCAATACGCAGCTGAGTTAAAATGATCTCCTGGCGGGAGAGCCGAGAGGAGGACATCCAAGGCTTAATAAGTCAAAGCTTATTCCTGTGAAGGGAGGACCATTGGCGATGCCAATGGGACACCACCTCCTGACACGACGGCAACACAGGAATCAACGGAGGGAATATAGGTACTCGCAGGCTGAAGTACGAGAGGACTGCAGCTTTGGCAGCAGCCTCATTGCCTGGCAGACTGACATGACTGAGAACCCACAGAAAAAGGACACTGGCTCCACCAAGAGTGAGCAAGTGACAGTTTTCCTGGATCCACTACACAAACGGATGGGCAGTGTACAGTGCACGTAGACTTTAAAGGGCACTGAATGAGTCTGACCAGAGGACACAATTGAAAAGGCTGTGTCGCCGGATGGACTACATGGCCTGATACAAGGCAAAGAGCTCGGCGGTAAGTATTGAGGAGTGTGCCGGAAGCCGATATCGAAAGACACGGATGCCAATGACAAAGGCACACCCGACGCCATGAAAAGGATGTGAAGCTGAAGGCGATGGACCGAGGCTGGAGTAGTGTCCTTAGGAAGCGAAAGAAGGCCAAGGTTGACACGGGCCGCTTCACGAAGCCAAGGTGGAGAAGGGTTCACACCCACAGGGAAAGCTGCATGTAGCGTGAAGTTAATCAGCCATAGCCAGTGCTGAAAGCAGACTCCAGGAGGTAACAGAGAAGAAGGACAAGCCCCCATACTGATAATCACAGGAATCATCAAGGAAGGAGGCATAGGACGTGTGGCCACACATGGCAGACAAACGGCACGCATACCTGCTGAGGAGAAAGTCATGGCGGTAGGACAGTGGTAGTTCAGCAGTTTTGGCATACAGACTGTCAACCGGGCTGGTGTAAAAGGCGCTTGTGACCAAACGGATGCCACGATGATGGATAGTGTTGAGACAGTGTAAAAGGGATGGGCGTGCAGATGCATAAACAAAGCACCCATAGTCGAGTTTGGAATGGACAAGGGATCGGTACAAACGGAGCAGGGTGGTTCGATCGGAACCCCAGGAAGTACCATAGAGGACACACAGGACAGTGAGGGATAACGTACAGTGGGCTGCCAGATATGGGAGGATCAAGAGAGTTTCCTATCGAGCATGAGCTCCAGGAATTTCGTAGTGTCAACGAACGGAGTAGGTTGCAGTAGTTACTTGGAGATGAAGAAGCATGCACAGGATAGAGTAGCATGGAGAGCCGCGTCAAACCAGTTTCTGGACTGAAGACCACAACCACAACAGCAGCAGCTTTAGGGAGTGTACAAATGTAGTATATACTAATGTGGCAAAAGTCATGGGATACTTCCTAATATCGTGTTGGACCTCCTATTGCCTAGCATAGACACAACAAGTTGTTGGAAGTCCCCAGCAGAAATACTGAGCCATGCTGCCCCTACAGCCGTCAGTAACTGCAAAAGCGTTGCCAGTGTAGATTTTGTGTACAAACTAATCTCTCAAACACGTCCCATAAATGTTTGATGGAACTCATGTTGGGCAATCTGGATGGCCAAATCATTTCCTCAAATTGTCCAGAATGTTCTTCAAGCATTTTTGAGGGAAATCATCTTTACTCTAGTGAATGTTATTAGTTTTTATTACACACTATTGCAATTTCGGCCTTAGGTCATTATCAAGTGCTGCTGAAAAATACAGAATGTTTAAAAAATTATTTTACAGATTCATTACGTATCTCAATGTTACGCCTCTTATACAAACCATTTTAACTATGTAGCCATGTTACTTACATATTATGGCTTTAAGCCATGTCAATGTAATGTAAGCTGACGCATTTATATGTCGTAGTCAGTCCTGTTAAATACAATTGTGTCGTCGTTCCACAGTGCCAGCACACATATTCAAACATCGTAAAACAACATAATCTGTAAATGCACATGTTCGTTAACCCATCACGAGTCACACATGCATTAGACCACAGCTGCAGACTACTGTTTGCAGGCTACTAATAACCGTTTTGGCACGTAAAAGGATGACATATATTGTTTTACTACATGTTGAGCACCATTGCAGTCCAACGACTGTATTGGGAAGCAAAGAGTATGCCCTCGTTGCACAATTATGAAGTCTGCTATAAAATCTTACAGGACTTATTCTTAAACCGTGGTTTAAGAGTTAGTCAGTAAGCCTGGTGTACCAAGGCAGCAGTGGAAATGTTGCAACTTAAGGAGAATCTATAAGGGGCGTTCAAACAGAAACAAGCCGGAGGCATAATTACATAAACCAGTACCTGTATGTTAGAAGTACTGACCCTGGCTGTTGTCCCACTGCGACGCAAGGCAGTGAATGGCTGTCTCATAAAATTCCCGGGGCTGCGATGTTAACCAGTTCCGCACGTACAGTTGGACTTCGTCATCCGACGTGAATCGTTTTCCCCTCAGAGTCTTTTTAAGGGGACCAAAAATGGCATAATCACAAGGAGAGAGGTCCGGACTGTATGGAGAGTCGCCGAGAACCTCCCATTTGAATTTATGCAGGAGTGCCGTGACTGTGTTGGCCGTAGGAGGCTTTGCATTGTTGTGGAGCAGAATGACCCCACGGGTGAGATTGCCTCGTCGTTTTGATTTGATCACTCGGCAGAGGGTGGTCAAGGTTTGTGAGTAATGCTGGGCATTCACTATTGTCCCATGGTGCAGGAAGTGAATCAGAATGGGGCCATATTGGTCAAAGAAGAACGTCAGCATAACCTTTCCTGCACTCGTGTGGCTGGCCTTGGCTTTTTATGGTGATGGTGACCACGGATGCTTCCACTGGAGACTTAATCGTCTTGATTCTGGTTCGAAGTGATGACACCGTGACTCATCTTCAGCCACCATTTGTTCCAGGAACGCATTCCCTTCCCGAGCATAGTGCTGCAGATGAGCAAAACAGTGGTCCATCCGACATGCTTCCTGGTGTGGTTGAAAACTGTGGGATATCCACTGGGCACACACTTTGCGCAAGTGCAGTCAGTCCATCATAATGGTGTGAACACTTCTGACACTCAATCCGACCGTGGCAGCTACGGCTTTCACTGTCACTCGGTCCTGGGTAATGAGTGCATCCATCAGCTGGACAATGTCATCAGTAATGCGGTGAGGTGTTCCAGACCGTGCATCATCGGCTACAGACACCCGTCCTTCCCTGAAGTGCTTGTGACATGCCTTGACCGTTGCAAGGGACACACAACGTTCACTGTGCACTTGTGACATTCGTCGATGAATGTCCATTCCTCCTACTCCTTCCGCTGTCAGAAAACAAACAACACCTCTTTGCTCTTCTTTTGCAGCCTCCAAGTCACTGTTCGCAATGCGACTGGCAGCATTGGACAATTGATGCTTGCTGCAGCTAGCTCTGTATAGTCACATGACACGCACGCGTGCCGTCTAGCGACGGGCTGTGAACTTCCACGCTCTGGTCAGAACAACACCTCGTTACACACGCCATGTATTACTCTCCTGTCACCAGTCTGCGCATTCCACACTCGGGCTCGTTTCTTTTTGAATGCCCGTTATGGATGAATTCTTAACCCACCCAATCACTGTGAATGAGTGCTGCATGTATAACGGTGGCCCCAAAACAAAGGAGCAAAGCAAGCAGTGAACACTATAGAATCACCTAAAAAAGGCCAAGACCCGACCGTCATTAGTCAAGGTGTTGCTCACAAGGGAACCTCCCCATCGCACCCCCCTCAGATTAAGTTATAAGTTGGCACAGTGGATAGGCCTTGAAAAACTGAAAACAGATCAATCGAGAAAACAGGAAGAAGTTGTGTGGAACTATGAAAAAAATTAGCAAAACATACAAACTGAGTAGTCCATGCGCTAGATATGCAACAACAACAACGTGAACTCGGGAGCGCCATGGTGCCGTGGTTAGCGTGAGTGACTGCGGAACAAGAGGTCCCTGGTTAAAGTCTGCCCTCGACTGAAAATTTTACTTTCTTTATTTTCGCAAAGTTATGATCTGTCCGTTCGTTCATTGACGTCTCTCTTCACTGTAATAAGTTTAGTGTCTGTGTTTTGCGACTGCAACGCAAAACCGTGCAATTAGTAGACGAAAGGACATGCCTCTCCAATGGGAACCGAAAACATTTGATCGCAAGGTCATAGGTCAACCGATTCCTCCACAGGAAAACACGTCTGATATATTCTATACGACACTGGTGACGGCATGTGCGTCACATGACAGGAATATGTTGTCGACTCACCTAACTTGTACTCTTGGCGAATGGGTAAAAAGATTCTTCTACCTTGCCCGATTTAGGTTTTCTTGTGGATGTGATAATCACTCCCAAAAAAGTGATGAAAACATAAGAGTTTGTCACATAAACTGAAAATAAAAAATTAAACTTTTCACTCGAGGGAACACTTGAACCTAGGACCTCTTGTTCCGTAGCTACTCTCGCTAACCACGGGACCACGGCGCTCCTTGACTCCCATTGACCTTGATGTTGCCTATCTTCGCATGGAAGCTCTGTGAGGGGGGTGTTTCTCATCCGTGACTGTACCCCATTTCAATCTGCACACCACACGGTCACACATACTACTGCTTTGGCCTGTCTAATTCTGCCTCATCCCCCTTATTGTCCTGACACGAGATTCACTTACTTCTCGCTCCTTCCTCAGACAATGAAACCATTGTGCGGCAGGCATTTCCATAACAACGGTAAAGTGATTTTTGAGGTGGAACAGTTCCCAAACAGCCAAAATGCAAATTTCTGCATCCAAGGCCTCCGTCAAAGCCTCTGTCAAGTCCTCCACCATTGCAGAAAATGTATCACACTGAAGACTGAACACATAGGGAAGAATCAAAATTGTGTATTGCGAGAAGTTTATGTCTCTCCTAAAACGTTCTCAAGCCATTCCTGAAGAATCTAATCAAGAGCTATCTAAGAGTAACTTTTCACCTATGACTGCTTGCACCACCCAGGAAGAAGATGGCAGCACAAGTCCTTGAGATTCCAGATTTTCATGTGTACCAGTACCAGCTATTGACATTCATATACATCACTTATTGACAGTTAAGTTAACAGAGATTTAAAGTATTCTACATCATTCTATGGTATGAAAATGTGTGCTCAGTTAGAGAAAACTGCAGTAAGCACTTTACCGTTTGACGGACAGAACTTGAATGAGTGTCAAAATACAGGAACAGCACAAATGTGGAAAATGCCAGAGTGGCCATCATGCCCAACAGGAAGGGCATAGTGGCCAGATAGCTCAAAAGGTCTAAACAAATTGAGAAAATCCAGTTTTAACTCTGAGGAAGTGTACTGGGGGAAAAAGAACTCATTTACAGAACAATTTACATACAGAGAATTAAAAAATTATTACATAATACAAATACTATTTACTTTTTTTTTATGAAAATTTCATTATTACTACCAAGAAAAAGTAAAAAAATTTAGGCACAGCTTTCACACAGTCATTTTCAACTTTGTCAACAGCAACATATTTGTGGGTTCACACTTCATATCCTGGGCACCTGACCTCAACTGCAATGTTGGAAATCTTTTCCAGAAAACAGCAACTGTATAACAATAATAATAATAATATAATAATAATAAAATGATATAAATAAAATGGAAAAAATTGAAGGATAGTACAACTGAATTATTAGTAAATCTTCTACGTGTACGAAATTGTGCTATTCTTCGTCACTTTACCTTGCATCGCCTCTCTCTCTCTCTCTCTCTCTCTCTCTCTCTCTCTCTCTCTGTGTGTGTGTGTGTGTGTGTGTGTGTGTGTGTGTGTGTGTGTGTGTGTGTCCATCACTATACATTTTCGCCTTCTAAAAGCTCTTATATTTCTGTTAATCTGACGAAATAGGACTGTGGACTTCCTCTCATACATTTCAATTGTAGACACAGGCAGCTGACTCCAAGGACACCACTGCCTTTCAATATGAAGGGAATTCTCCCAACTTAGCACCACTTCACTTCAATAAAAATACTTAGTCTTCTCTTATTCAGAATCACTTATAACACAAAACACTCGTAGCAGTCATACTTCAAGCAATAGAGAGAAACAAAAACCACGTACAAAGAAAAGTGAATGATGATATTCGTTCATTAGTCTGTTCGCTACTGCGCATTCATAATTAATGTCTTTGCCGACACTTACGGTTGGTCTTTGTTTCTGTCATTATTGCTGTTTCATAAATTTTAACTTTACCATATCCACGGGGGTCTTTCACCATGTACCTACACACAACCCACTCCTTTGTAGCAATTTTGATATTCTTATTAAAGTTATATGAAACATTATTCCTCTCAGACAGTTGAAATGATCTGCACCGCAAATCCTTAACTCCCACACACAAAAATATTCTGTGCAACAACAGGACATGGTCATAAATTTATTTTTCTTGTTTTTGAGGTGAAAATGACTGAAACCCTCTAAAGACCTTCTCATTGTCAGTATTTAATATTTGTTCACATAAACGACAGAAAAAATGTAACAATTCAGGGTATGTATATTAGTCACTGGCTGAGGATTGTGCCTGCCTACACACTATTCCACAAAAATAGTTGTTAGTTGGTGACGATGTCCAATGAAGCAATCATCGACAGGAGAATGTGTGGCTGTCACCACTCTTTCATAACAATTATTTTACAACAACCTAACTTGTGATGTAAATTTGTAATAAATACATGGAGTGTGAAGTTACCTTAGATAAAAGGTCTCAAAAGGAAACAAAACATGACTGCAAGACGAGAAATATCTTGGCTCCTTCAAATGACTGACTGAGGGGGTTTTGAGTGGCGCCTTTATGCAATTTCATTAGAATTTCAACACTGTACATACTAGCAAATTCAAATGGCTGCTATGACATTATGCCTCCCTTTCCCCTACATGTTCATCAATGAAAAACATGAGACGACATTCGATTTCTTGTTCAGTTATTTGAGGTAAAAACACATTTGCCATGTACTCATAGAAAATGGGACCACACATTCAACAACTTTTTCTTATCATCCAATCCCCCGTGTTCTTGAGGGAGATAATTCCTGGTGTAATAACTAACAGCACACGAAGAACATTGGGGAATTGATAATCTGAAAGTTGTTGGATGCATTGTCCCAGATTCTATGAGTACCTGGAAGACGTGTTTCTGCCTCAGATAACTGAACACTAGCAGCAATGGTCTATCATGTTTTTCCTTGATGGACATGTAGGGGATGGTGGGGATAATGGTTAGTGCAGTCATGATTGTGATTTAAATTTGTAACTCCACACATTGCTGCAATTGTACAGAGCCAGTGACTCCCCTTCTGGCAAAAGGGTTGCAGGGGAAGAAAGAGGAGTGAAGGAAAAGGAATGGTGAGGTCTAGGAAATGGAATGAGGTTGGAAAAGTCACCCATAATGCCAAGTCAGGGGAGACTTACTGGACAGGATGAGATGGAAAGGCTGATCTCTTGGGGACTAGACAGGATGAGATCTGAAAACATGAGAGCTTAAAGGTGAAAAATACAGTAATACACAAGACAGAGATTACTACTGAAACATCGTGCACGAGTTAACAAGAGTGGATGGCTAAGTGCACTGAGTGTGGTATAGAATGGAGGAGGGAAAAATAGACAGGTCAGAAAATACAGGATACAGGAAACTAAACAAGAGTCAAGAATGGAGTAGTAGTAGTAGTAGTAGTAGTAGTAGTTGTTGTTGTTGTTGTTGTTGTGGTCTTCACTCCTGAGACTGGTTTGATGCAGCTCTCCATGCTACTCTATCCTGTGCAAGCTTCTTCATCTCCCAGTACCTACTGCAGCCTACATCCTTCTGAATCTGCTTAGTGTATTCATCTCTTGGTCTCCCTCTACGATTTTTACCCTCCACGCTGCCCTCCAATACTAAATTGGTGACCCCTCGATGTCTCAGAACATGTCCTACCAACCAATCCCTTCTTCTAGTCAAGTTGTGCCACAAGCTCCTCTTCTCCCCAATTCTATTCAATACCTTCTCATTAGTTATGTGATCTACCCATCTAATCTTCAGCATTCTTCTGTAGCACCACATTTCGAAAGCTTCTATTCTCTTCTTGTCTAAACTATTTATCGTCCACGTTTCACTTCCATACATGGCTACACTCCATACAAATACTTTCAGAAACGACTTCCTGACATTTAAATCTATACTCGATGTTAACAAATTTTTCTTCTTCAGAAACGCTTTCCTTCCCATTGCCAGGCTACATTTTATATCCTCTCTACTTCGACCATCATCAGTTATTTTGCTCCCCAAATAGCAAAACTCCTTTACTACTTTAAGCGTCTCATTTCCTAATCTAATACCCTCAGCATCACCCGACTTAATTCGACTACATTCCATTATCCTCGATTTGCTTTTGTTGATGATCATCTTATACCCTCTTTTCAAGACACTGTCCATTTCGTTCAAGTGCTCTTCCAAGTCCTTTGCTGTCTCTGAAAGAATTACAATGTCATCAGCGAACCTCAAAGTTTTTATTTTTTCTCCATGGATTTTAATACCCACTCCGAACTTTTCTTTTGTTTCCTTTATTGCTTGCTCAATATACAGATTGAATAACATCGGGGAGAGGCTACAACCGTGTCTCACTCCCTTCCCAACGACTGCTTGCCTTTCATACCCCTCGACACTTATAACTGCCATCTGCTTTCTGTACAAATTGTAAATAGCCTTTCGCTCCCGGTATTTTACCCCTGCCACCATCAGAATTTGAAAGAGAGTATTCCAATCAACGTTGTCAAAAGCTTTCTCTAAGTCTACAAATGCTAGAAACGTAGGTTTGTCTTTCCTTAATCTTTCTTCTAAGATAAGTCGTAAGGTCAGTATTCCCTCACGTGTTCCAACATTTCTACGGAATCCAAATTGATCTTCCCCGAGGTTGGCTTCTATCAGTTTTTCCATTCGTCTGTAAAGAATTTGCGTTAGTATTTTGCAGCTGTGACTTATTAAACTGATATTTCGGTAATATTCACATCTGTCAACACCTGCTTTCTTTGGGATTGGAATTATTACATTCTTCTTGAAGTCTGAGGGTATTTCGCCTGTCTCGTACATCTTGCTCACCAGATGGTAGAGTTTTGTCAGGACTGGCTCTCCCAAGGCTATCAGTAGTTCTAATGGAATGTTGTCTACTCCGGGGGCCTTGTTTCGACTTGGGTCTTTCAGTGCTCTGTCAAACTCTTCACGCAGTATCATATCTCCCATTTCATCTTCATCTACATCCTCTTCCATTTCCATAATATTGTCCTCAAGTACATCGCCCTTGTATGTTGTTGTTGTTGTTGTTGTGGTCTTCAGTCCTGAGACTGGTTTGATGCAGCTCTCCATGCTACTCTATCCTGTGCAAGCTTCTTCATCTCCCAGTACCTACTGCAACCTACATCCTTCTACAGAGAGGATATAAAATGTAGACTGACAATGGCAAGGAAAGCGTTTCTGAAGAAGAGAAATTTGTTAACATCGAGCTTAGATTTAAGTGTCAGGAAGTCATTTCTGAAAGTATTTGTATGGAGTGTAGCCATGTATGGAAGTGAAACATGGACGGTAAATAGTTTGGACAAGAAGAGAATAGAAGCTTTTGAAATGTGGTGCTACAGAAGAATGCTGAAGATTAGATGGGTAGATCACATAACTAATGAGGAAGTATTCAATAGGATTGGGGGAAGAGAAGTTTGTGGCACAACTTGACCAGAAGAAGGGATCGGTTGGTAGGACATGTTCTGAGGCATCAAGGGATCACCAATTTAGTATTGGAGGGCAGCGTGGAGGGCCCTTGTATAGACCCTCTATATACTACTTCCACCTTTCTGCTTTCCCTTAGTAGTTATTGACAATAAATTATGAGAGCAAAGAAATTAATGTAAATCGAGGCAAGGTGGGTGGCTGCAGAGTTATGAGAAACTTGTGTGTGCTGGAAGAACCAAGACGGCACATGTGGTGAAACAGGCACTGAGGTCGTGACTGTCATACTGTAGAGCACACCTTGTAACAGGATATTGTGTGCTGCCGGTATTCACCCTCTGACTATATCAATTCATCCTAAGTGATAACTTGGTGGTAGTCACGACGATCCTAAATGCTGAAAAATGTTTGCATAACAGGTGGTAAATGACGTGTTGTTTCACAGATGGCTCTCCCTTTGACAGTATAAGTTTTCCCAGTTATAGGGCTGGTACAGGTGGTGTTTTTCTTTTTTTCTTCTTCTTTTCTTTTTCCATCAGTTTACTGACTGGTTTGATGTGGTGATGTGGCCCGCCACGAATTCCTTTCCTGTGCTAACCTCTTCATCTCAGAGTAGCACTTGCAACCTACGTCCTCAATTATTTGCTTGACGTATTCCAATCTCTGTCTTCCTCTACAGTTTTTGCCCTCTACAGCTCCCTCTAGTACCATGGAAGTCATTCCCTCATGTCTTAGCAGATGTCCTACCATCCTGTCCCTTCTCCTTATCGGTCTTTTCCACATATTCCTTTCCTCTCCAATTCTGCGTAGAACCTCCTCATTCCTTACCTTATCAGTCCACCTAATTTTCAACATTCGTCTATAGCACCACATCTCAAATGCTTCGATTCTCTTCTGTTCCGGTTTTCCCACAGTCCATGTTTCACTACCATACAATGCTGTACTCCAGATGTACATCCTCAGAAATTTCTTCCTCAAATTAAGGCCGGTATTTGATATTAGTAGACTTCTCCTGGCCAGAAATGCCTTTTTTGCCATAGCGAGTCTGCTTTTGATGTCCTCCTTGCTCCGTCCGTCATGGTTATTTTACCGCCTAGGTAGCAAAATTCCTTAACTTCACTGACTTCGTGACCATCAGTCCTGATGTTAAGTTTCCCGCTGTTCTCATTTCTACTACTTCTCATTACGTTCGTCTTTCTCCGATTTACTCTCTAACCGTACTGTGTACTCATTAGACTGTTCATTCCGTTCAGCAGATCATTTAATTCTTCTTCACTTTCAGTCAGGATAGCAATGTCATCAGCAAATCGTATCGTTGATATCCTTTCACCTTGTATTTTAATTCCACTCCTGAACCTTTCTTTTATTTCCATCATTGCTTCCTCGATGTACAGATTGAAGAGTAGGGGCAAAAGGCTACAGCCTTGTCTTGGGTGAAATTGGCAAGACTTGCAGTGGGGATGATCACTAGGGTAGGAGTCGTAGCACAGGCAGATGAGTGCAAAAGGAGTATAGGGCCTGACAAGGATATTGCGGGGATTGGGAGGGCAACAAAAAGCTATTCTAGGTGTGGTGAACACAATGCTGGATAGAATGAACCTCATTTCAGGACACGATTTTAGGAAACACACACACACACACACACACACACACACACACACACACATCAGAGGAGCAAGCTTATCAGCAGAATCTGTTGTTACAAGTACAGTAACATTTTCTTTCTCAGAATTGCCAGCATTGTATACAAATTCATTCCCCTTATAGCTGACTACTTTTCCCCTTTAGGCAGTGACAAACAAAAGTGCAGTTTCATCTGAGTTAGAAACTCTACTTGTGTCACTTGCTGTTCCCAATTTTCCCCCCAAATGCCATTCTATTTCTACAAACGAGTTACATATTTGTTGCTCAGTGGTCTTTTCGTGCATAGTTCCCAAGTTTTGTGCCATTCTGTAACACAGAATTGGATGCCTTTTCATAAGTGATATATAGCTCGTACTGCCTTGTCTTACTTCAGTAAAGTGCTTTTTTCTTTTGATTTTGCTTATTATTTGCTGTTCATTGTCCAGCAATACTTCCTTTGCTACTGGACAGTGCACGTTTGCAGTTGACAAAAGCCAGCGTAATAGAATATTTACCCAATCCTCAGTAAGCATAACAGAAGGACCAAAGTTATGCAATAGGGACGTTTGCTGTCTTACTTTATAATGCAATGTCACACTTGCCACACCAAGCTCTTTGGTTGCCGTAGCCATTAGGGTGCCTGCCTGGACAGCTTCCAAAGCTTTTGTCATTTGCTCAGGATTGTAATCTTTCAATGCTCCTGTTATTGACAGTCAGTTGTTCCACTGACTGGCACCAGGTCAAAGGCTGGAACCAACATTTGCAAACACGAAATTCTGAGAGAGGAATCCGTAAAGTAAGAAATTTTTATCACTCGTATTCTTTACACTGACGTAAAAATAACAAAAGGTACTAGTAACTGACAGACAACGTTAAAGACTGAAATGCCACAGAAAACAATGAACCAGTCTTGTACACCCATCCTTAACATTAACAGCTGGGATTAATCTTTTTTAACAAGCTGCTTTACCTCCTACAGTATCATGGACCAGTCCAGCATAATACTATTACTAAATTTAATTCGAAAATGTTGCACATTATGCATTGAAGACTAGTTTTACTTTAACATTTGTCTCTACTAACTGTCTTAACAAAAAGCAAATTTCAGAGTACTTGATGGCTCAACACAAAAGTTTTGTCTGAGGTACAGATAGTGTTGAGGATCAGTGGACAAAGTTCAAAACCATCGTACAATATGCATTAGATGAGTATGTGCCAAGCAAGATTGTAAGAAATGGAAAAGAGCCACCGTGGTACAACAACCTAGTTAGAAAACTGCTGAGGAAGCAAAGCGAACTTCACAGCAAACATAAACATAGCGAAAGCCTTGCAGACAAACAAAAATTACGCGAAGCGAAATGTAGTTGAGGAGGGCTATGCAAGAGGCGTTCAGGGAATTCGAAAGTAAAGTTCTGTGTACTGACTTGGCAGAAAATATTAAGAAATTTTGGTCATATGTCAAAGTGGTAGGTGGATCAAAACAAAATGTCCAGACACTCTGTGACCAAAGCGGTACTGATACAGAGGATTACAGGCTAAAGGCCGAAATACTAAATGTCTTTTTCCAAAGTTGTTTCACAGAGGAAGACTGCACTGTAGTTCCTTCTCTAGATTGTCGCACAGATGACAAAATGGTAGATATCGAAATAGATGACAGAGGGATAGAGAAACAATTAAAATCACTCAAAAGAGGAAAGGCCACTGGACCTGATGGGATACAAGTTCGATTTTACACAGAGTACGCGAAGGAATTTGCCCCCTTCTTGCAGTGGTGTACCGTAGGTCTCTAGAAGAGCTAGTGTTCCAAAGGATTGGAAAAGGGCACAGGTCATCCCCGTTTTCAAGAAAGGACGTCCAACAAATGCGCAGAACTATAGACCTATATCTCTAACGTCGATCAGTTGTAGAATTTTGGAACACGTATTATGTTCGAGTATAATGACTTTTCTGGAGACTAGAAATCTACTCTGTAGGGATCAGCATGGGTTTCGAAAAAGATAATCATGTGAAACCCAGCTCGCGCTATTCGTCCACGAGACTCAGAGGGCCACAGACACGGGTTCCCAGGTAGATGCCGTGTTTCTCAACTTCCACAAGGCGTTCGATACAGTTCCCCACAGTCGTTTAATGAACAAAGTAAGAGCGTACAGACTATCAGACCAATTGTGTGATGGGATTGAAGAGTTCCTAGACAACAGAATCCAGGATGTCATTCTCAATGGAGAGAAGTCTTCTGAAGTAAGAGTGATTTCAGGTGTGCCGCAGGGAAGTGTCGTAGGACCGTTGCTATTCACAATATACATAAACGACCTTGTGGATAACATCGGAAGTTCACCGAGGCTTTTTGCGGATGATGCTGTGGTATATCGAGAGGTTGTAACAATGGAAAATTGTACTGAAACGCAGGAGGATCTGCAACGAATTGATGCGTGGTGCAGGGAATGGCAATTGAATCTCAATGTAGACAAGTGTAATGTGCTGCGAATACATAGAAAGAAAGAAAGATCCTTTATCATTTAGCTACAATATAGCAGGTCAGCAACTGGAAGCAGTTAATTCTGTGAATTATCTGGGAGAAGGTATTAGGAGTGATGTAAAACTCCAGTGGAAGACTCTGCATGAGAGACGCTCAGTAGCTCGGTACGGGCTTTTGTTGAAGTTTCGAGAACATACCTTCACCGAGGAGTCAAGCAGTATATTGCTCCCCCCTACGTATATCCCGTGAAAAGACCATGAGGATAAAATCAGAGAGATTAGAGCCCACACAGAGGCATACCGACAATCTTTCTTTCCACGAACAATACGAGAATGGAATAGAAGGGAGAACCGATAGAGGTACTCAAAGTACCCTCCGCCACACACCATCAGGTGGCTTGCGGAGTATGGATGTAGATGTACTATCAGAACATTAACAATCATGTCACAATTTATTTTTCCTCTGAAACAGCTGAGTACGTCTGCTGCTAATCTACAAGGTTGCCATATAGTAAGGCACAAAATTTTCCAATATCCACACCAAA
This sequence comes from Schistocerca americana, assembly GCF_021461395.2. Classification (NCBI taxonomy): domain Eukaryota; kingdom Metazoa; phylum Arthropoda; class Insecta; order Orthoptera; family Acrididae; genus Schistocerca; species Schistocerca americana. Next base: position 142,967,401 of record NC_060129.1, read on the forward strand.
GACAATGGTTTTACTTTCATTAACATTTAACAAATACTGAGAAGTCTCAAAAACTGGGGCACTGCCAAAGACTAGTGCCTCTACCTTACTGAGCGAAAGTATACAGCATCTGTGGTAAGGTAAATGATGGAAAATGAGCAAGAAATTGGATCCAAGTTACAAAAATCCTGGCCCATGGCACTTAGTAATGAGGCTTTATAGAAACAGTGGCATACATTAAACCTAGCAAACCTGTTTCAAATGAGCAGTGTGTAGTGTAGTGTTACATGCTGTTCAGGCAAATGACATTTCCTACTCCCTATTTATGATAAGGAAAGATGATCATGACAAAAGAGTAAAAGTAATATTAGGTAGTGCTTAAATCATGAAACACATGTTGTGTGCAGTTGTTTTGTTTCACATTTATGCAGAGTTGAACAGAGAGGTGTGCAGTTTGAGAAATTGGCAAGGTGTGACGGCGAGTGAATGTTGTCAGCTGCTATCAGCAGGGCCTTTTATGTTTGGTGTCACGGCTGGGTGGTGTCTTGACTGTCGAGAAGCAGACACCCTTTCCAAGGATTAAAACAGTAATGATCAATGGAAGCTCTAAAATAAAATGTCACTTACTTCTTCTCATGTCTTTGGGCTGATGTCATATTTGACTAAGTTGTATCTACTCCAAATTATGAAGTTGAAACAAATACAAGACAGTCAATGATGAAATGATGATGCATTCCGCAATTAGAGTAAATATCATTTTTCCTTCCAACAATAACAGTTGCAAAGGAGAAGAGTTCAAGTCTTCCCAGGGCCAAGTACAGTTCTATGGAGATAATGCTTTGCAGGTCCTCTGCATAAAGAATATAATTAATGGTGACTGAGTTATAATACAGTTTAATTAACACACTATAAATCGGGTGACAGATGAAATGTCGGTGTTCTGACTCTGCTACGAACATATAAGAAGAGGGAGGGTCAACCGAAGCGCGCCATCCCACCCATCGGCTTTGACCCATGACGTAAGGCTGTTGTGGTGTGTGGCGTCATGACAGTGCGGAATTTAGTTTGTGAGAGTGGCGTGTTTGTAGGTGTCGTTCTGATGTGATCAGTGGTGCTCTCTGGTTGTGTGTTTGTGTGTTGTGTGTTAGGTGATGTTTTTGGCTTAGTTTGCGTGTGTGGCATGTATACAGGTGGCGTATTGTTGAGGTTGGCGGTTCTTTCTAGTGGTGTGTTTATGGGTAGCGTGTTACGTGGTGTATGGGGCTCATTTGCGTGGTAGCATTGCACGTGTGTGGTATATGTACTGACTGTGCTTTCAGCGGAATATTTTTCAGTGAGTTAACGATTTTAGTTTTGTTTATGTCAATGTTATCGTAGTTTTTTCTGTTCATCTTGTGTGAATTTTGGTAAATTGCTTTTTTATGTCTTTGGTAGGTATGGATATGACTGACAAGATCAACAGTTTTTGGTTGTCAGCGATGATGGGGGACAGTATGTTGTCTCTAATAAAATTTCTTCAACTATTCGGATTTTTGGGTGAAGTCGTGAGTGTTCAGTGTGTCGTGAAGAAATGAGGCTTACTAAAGTTCTGGTGTCTCAGACCAGGAACAGCTGTATGTGGAGATGTCGTAAGGATAACCGGTCGAGTTCGATTCCAATTTTGTTGGTTCGTTGTGTTTTTTTGAGGTAGTGATGATTGTGGACGTGATTGTAGTTTTGGGTTTTATGATTTGGTATCAGTAGTTTCTGTTGACCTATATAGGTCAAGGGAAGTGTTTGATTCCAACGTGTCGTTGTGGCTGTGAGTGTTCTGGTATCGGGAATTGCTGTTGAGCTATATAGGTCAAGGGAAGTGTTATTTGTGGGATCGGGAGCTGCTGTTGAGCTATGTAGGTCAAGGGAAGTGTCTGATTCCAGAGGATATTGTGTTTAGTGGAATCTGGGGAGTTTTGTGTTCTCGGCTTTTTTCGTTGTTTTGTGTGGTTTAGCATGGTGGTGTGTGCCTAAATTTGTTTATATTTACCTTGTCCACAATTTCCCGCACTTGTCCCGTTAGTTTCATTAGGTTTCTTGTGGAACATGTGTGTGTTGGTTTTTCAATGTATTTTCATATTTGTGGTCATGTTTACGTCATGAGGTCATAGGCGCCATATTGGAGTCGTAGTGTATGGTCGTTTCCACCATATTTGTGACATCATGGGTCAAAGCACACGGGTGGAATCAGACACTTTTGTATTTCCGAATAGGGACAAGAACACTTCATTTTGGCTCCCAGGGATCAGACATGGAAAATTGGTGAGAAGGAAAACGGGAAAGATGGCATGAAGATTTTGAGGATTGACAAGATTGACAAGTGGAAGATTACATTGTTGCGAAGAATGACAGAAAATCAACAGACTAAGAAGAAATAAGTAGACATATATAGCTGCATTGGCAAAAGATATTTACAAAACAGTGCAAAGAAAGTGAACCGATTTATTCTAGACAAGTAATGAATTTGAAGACAAAACACAATTCTATACTTGTTGCTAATAAATATGTCAACTGAAATAAAATTCACATGATCCAAAAATAAGGTTGACATGTGTATAACATCTATATCTACATCTGTACTTTGCAACAACCATGAGGTTCATGGCAGAGGGTACATCCCATTGTACCAGTTATTACCATTTCTTAGTGGTCCATTCATGTTTGGAGCATGGGAAGAATGACTCTTCACGAGCCTGCCAGTTCAGTTCCTTCAGTATCTCTGTGACACTCTCCCATGAATTAAACAGACCTGTGATCATTTGTACTGTCCTCTTCTGTATACATTCAATACCCCCTGTTAGTCTTATCTGGTATGGGAACAACGCGCTTGAGCACTGTTCTACAACTGTTCGCATGAGTGATTTATAAGCAATCTCTTTTGCAGACCAACTGCATTTCCCTCAGTATTCTACCAACAAAACCAAGTCTACCAACTGGACTCGCATTCGGGAGGACGACAGTTCAATCCCGCATCTGGCCATCCTGATGTCCCTAAATTGATCCAGGCTAATGCCGGGATGGTTTCCCTGAAAGGGCACAGCCGACTTCCTTCCCCGTCCTTCCCTAATCCGATGAGATCAATGACCTTGCTGTTTGGTCTCCTCCCCCAAAAACAGTCCAACCCCCCCCCCCCCCCCCCCCCAGTCTACCATCTGCTTTACCCATGACTGAACCTATGTCATCATTCCATTTCATATCCCTACAAAGCATTACACCCAGGTATTTGGGCAATTTCAACAGTGACTCATTGATATTACAGTAATAGGATACTACAGTTTTTTTGTATTGTTAAGTGCAAAATTTTACATTTCTGAACATTTAGAGCAAGTTGGCAATCTCTGCACCATGCGGAAATCTTAAGATCTGACTGAATATTTGTGCAGATTCTTCCAGATGGTAATTCATTATAGATAACCTCATAATCAGCAAAAAGCCTGTCAGTACTATTAATATTCTCTACAACATAAACAGCGAGGGTCTCAACACACTTCCCTGCGGCACACCCAAAGTTACTTCTACCTCTGACAGGTTATAATAGGTTGAGGACAGGATGATTTTGGGAGTGGAGGATGTGCTCTAACGGTAACTCCCATTTGTGTGATTAGAAAAGTTGATGGTGGAGGGAAGGATGCAGATGGTCCAGGCCGTGAAGCAGCCACTCAAATCAAGCATGTTATGTTCAGCTGCATGTTATGCCACTGGGTGGTCCACTTTGCTCTAGGGTATAGTTCCGCAGTGGCCATTCACTCCGACAGACAGCTGGTTGGCAGTCATGTCAATATAAAAAGACAAGAAATGATTGTAGCACATACGGTACATGACATGGTGTATGGTATATTCGTATGTAGTGCTCTACCTGTGACCATGGAACAAGATCATGACTGAACATACATTTTGCAAGAAAGAATATAAAACTCAAATCAACGTTTGCTACCAAGGAATAAAAGTGTACAATAAACTGACTGAGGAGATTAGATTATTGTTATCAGACAATGAAAGATTACATTGAAAAAGGAGTATCATTTTGCTAAAAGGTGTGACAAAAAAAACAAACAATAAAACATATGATGGAGGTGTGGATACTGGTTCTGTAACTGCCTCTGTAACGAGAGCAAGATAACTTCCTCGATCCTCCTCAGATCGACTTCTAATGCCAGAGAGAATCTGAGCTTATCACATTAATCAGAACAAATTACTATCATACAAAATTGTAGTTGAGCAAATGCTTCATGAGTACTGACTAGAATGTATAATATATGACTCCTAATATTCTCGCAGTAAGAATTGTTTTTCCCAAGATCTGAGTTTAATTGAAACATTCAATAACTGCTGCAGATCATATAGCAAGATTCGTTACGTAGACATTTGTTGTTCATGTTGGACGTTATTAGTACTGATTTATTTTCTATGATTTTAGATGGATTTATCCATCTGCAATGCTGGTTTCCGGCGCATTTTCAGTTTCATTGGGGATGCTTCCGCATCAACAATGAATAGGCATACCATAATTACCGGTATTACTATTAAGTAGTACCATATGCACACAGAGAGATCGATCAATAACAACTAATACGGCAACAAGGGCAAAAATTTGGGTAGATACGTTACAAAAATTACTTTGCCACAAAACTGACATACATCGTTTATTAAATCAATTCTCAGTTAAATGACATTGTCCACACAATTTTGTCGTTAAAATACAAATAAACTGATCATGTAATTTGGTTGACATGAATAGCAAATTAATTCTTGAAGATACGATTACTAACCTGTAAAAACTCGTCCATCGTTTTAAATCCAGGCAAGATATCCGGCGCGTTTGTATTTGTGGATACCTCATTTTCCATGGAAATTTCTTCAACGCCATTCTCTTTCACGGAGGGAGCAACCACACGTTTCTTCTTGTTTTCCATCACAGCAAAGAACAACACCAAGAACTATCAACAATCCTCAACACGTCTTCCTGCAAATACTGGCCGTCTGCCGTAATGTAACCATGTTTACCAACTACCGAGTTTACCACTGCATAGCCAAGGTTCCAGTCAATCAGCTTACGTTGGCACCACTGTAAAACGAAAGGAAAACGAGAAAAATGTAAGTTCGTAGCAAAACAAAATCTAAACAAAGTTCTTCGAAGGACACACGGTAATTATCATTTCCACTCATATCTTTCATTACTTTTAATTTCGTTTGACTCTGAGTGAAGAACGTGTAACTGATTTGTAAAATTCAACTCCTCAGATTTGTACTGCAGGAGTGTACCTTGCTGAAATATACGGCTGACTATTGTCTAGCGCAAACCTCCCACCTATCTGATTTACGACTCTTTGTCGTTGTTATTAGATGTCCACTTCTGACACTACCCAGCAAGTGTGTGACATTGGTGACAGTAGTTACAGTGCGTGTGTTTGTACTGATCTTACAGACAACTACGGCATTTTGCACGGACCTGAATGCCACAAATAGATGTTCAACAACTCACAAGTGCCAAGGTAATTTTCATTGAGATTGTCATTTTTCATTTGACATGTTTACAAATATCCTGTAGCAAACTAAAATTCATTATGTTTCCAGCACCGTTTGCAGTAGTTGTTATGATAATTTTTGCCTTGTGCCTTGAGAATACCATGCAGTTCGAACAAATTGCAAGGAATATATTTTAAATTGGTATTTATACATTCTGGTAACTTTTTCCCATTCTTTATAACCGAAAAATATTCTAGTACATCGAGTAAATGGCAATGTAGTCACTCAAAACTAGAATGAAATTGTGACAGTGACAGATTCAAATTGTGGATGACCTTTTTATCCAGACTTACATTTGCAAGGTCTATATCCCAGAAGAATACTGGGGTGTTTCCTGTATTGCTCCAGCCACTGGTGAAACATTTTTGTAATTACCACATCGCTTTGTTTGAAATATTGTCTGTGCAGCAGAATTTGTCTGAGTACTAAATTTTGTGTATTGCTGCTTTCATTTGACTCTTGCTTAATGATATCTGAAACTAATACGACTCAGTATCTCCACTATATTGTCTTTTCACAATATTGTTGTATTCCACCCAGAATTTTCCATAGTTTGAAAATACTGATATAATTTGTAGCAGAATGTTACTTACCTGTAACCTGTGTCCATTATCATTATCAGGGTGGTAGGCCTAGTTACAATTCAAATTAACTTTAGGGCAAAAATGTACTTTTGGTGTCAGTGGCTTTTCAACTGTGTGCTGTAGTTGGTAACTGTTTGTGTGGGGCATGATGGAAAGTGAATATGAAAAATGATCAGACAAGATGGTGGAACCACTGGGAAAACAATGTTCGATAAATGTTGTGATGTTGTGGAGTGTTCAAAACTACATGGCGGCGTAATGGAACATATAGTGCAGAATGTTTCATTATAAAGCAAAATATTCTGTAAAATTGAAACCGTACTCGTAGGTTCCTGTGCAACATCATCATTGGAAATCGAGACATTTTGAAAATACCCCACAAAGTTTTCAAAGCGATTGTCGGACTATGCTACAGATCAGTCCACCACAAGAGGCAGTTTTCTGCCAGTTGCATTAGTTGGCTTTGCCAACTCACAACAAAACAGTGACATTTCAACATTAACATCTACCTTGGGGTACAACCAAACTATGACATTGGAATACAAAACAATATCCTAAGAAATTCTGTGATATACTGGGGTCACATAGGCACAGTTGTAGGTAAAGCAGATGCAGACTTTGGTCTACAGGTAGAATACTGGGGAAATGCAGTCAGTCTACAAAGAAAACTGCTTTCATATCACTTGTGCAGCCCATCCTAGAATATTGCTCAGTTGTGTGGGACCCACACCAGGTAGGACTAAGGCGAATGTTGAACATCAGCCCCTATGCCTACGTAGACATGAAAGGTGAACAGCAGGTAGCACATTAAAAGCTTTTGCAGTTGCCGCTACTTATGCTATAAGATTGGCCAGTGTGAAGTAATGAGTTGATACATTATTAATTTTCAAAACTGTACCATTCACTGATGAACACGCTGTATACAGGCTCGAAAACTACAAATCAGATGGAATAAAAGGTTATAATTCCAATTTGTTTGTCTCAGAAGGGTACATCCAATGGTACCGAACTCGACCTGCCACCCCAACCTGTGGATGGGTGGTGCGGAGGTAACTTTGGAATCTTCATTGGAAACCCGCAGTTTTTATTGCAAATTACAACTCTGTGGCAAAATCTCCATACATTTGTCTGAAACATTTTCTTCATTTTGCCACAGATGGCACTGTAATCAGAGGAATAGAAATGGGTACACAATCATAATTTACAACGTGCTACTCAGTGGCCCTTGAGTATCCAATGGCACATGGGAGCCCATCTCCATGCTGCGAGGGTAGGACAGGCTAGTATTTCGCAACTTCTAATTGGAAATCCCATACACAACATTTTATTCCTCAGACATATTGAGCAGGAGAGTACTCGATGCACCACCATGGCCATGTAGCGAACTACAATGTATAACAACAGACAGTATGCTGCAAGCAGAGCTCATGTATCATGCAGATGTAGAACGGATAGTGGCTCTAAATACAATAATACTTGCACAGTGTTAATTGCCTGCACACCCACCTATCATTTGGAGAACAGACATGTAAATAGACAATGAATGTTGCAATCACAGAAGGAAAATTTGAAATGATCCTGTTGTATGAAGAATGTAAGAGAAATGTTGAGGGTGCTGGTGCCTTGTATGCAGATCGTTTTCCAGAGAAAGGTAGCTCTCATTTGTTCTTTTACAAGGTTGTGAATGCCTTTGTCTGATGTCAGTGTACAGACTGCCAAAAGTAAACGAAGCAAATGTGTTACACCAGAACATAACAAAATATCTGTACTTGCTGCAGTGCACCACAGACCACGAATAAGCGCCCAGCAATTACATTACACCACGATTCCTGTGTATCCTTGGGTACTATTGTCACAATGCAGAATCATCATAAGTATCATATAATAAGTATCATCCGTACCACATGTCACTGCATCAAGGGGACTGATGACCTCAGATGTTAAGTCCCATAGTGCTCAGAGCCATTTCACTGCATCAAGAACTTCATGGCATTGATTTCCATAACCAAGTAGTGTTTTGTGAATAGGCTCATCAACAAACGCAAACAATCCCCATGTTCTTTGCCAAGGTACTATTTCCCGATGAGTCTGCATTCATAAACCACGGTAGTGTTGACTGGCATAACATCCCCACTGGTTACGACAAGTTGACCACGACGTCCTTGATCGGTTAACACATGGTGTGTCATCATGGGGCGCAAACTCATTGCTCCATATTTTATTGATGGCAGTTTGAATGGAAGCAAATACTGAACATTTTTAGAACAGGAAATATTGTTACTACAGCAGGATGATGCATTTTATGTTCAACAGTGTAATTGGTTTCAGCACGATGGTTACCCAGCACATATGCAATTGAAGCATGGGAGGTATTAGACCGTGTTTACACTGATCGGTCAATCGACAGGTTGCTAGGTCACTGAATTTCTTTCTGTGGGGTTATTTAGAAGATAAAGTGTACCAGCAGGAGCCAACAGGCCATGAAGACTGGACTGACCACATCAGAAACATCTCTTCTGACATTCCTGCAGATATGCTTCTGTCTCGTGTACAGTCATTTGAAAAGTGGATCACTAAGTGTATTGAAGTTGGCAGTGCTACGATTAAACACTTCGCCAATTTGGAAAAGTAGAGTCTCGTTCGTGTCGAGCCATGACCACGATGACACGTGGGGGTAGTCCCCTGTTTGATATGTTGGAGGAATACAACGTTGCGAATGGGGCTTTCCAATTAGAAGTTACGAAATACTGGCCTGTCCTAGCCTCCCAGCATGGATGTGTGGTCCCAAGTGGCATTGGATATTCAAGGACCATTGAATAGATGTCGTAAATTATGATTGTGTACCCATTTCTATTCCTCCAACTGCAGCGTGATCTTTAGTGAAACGGAGAAAATGCTTCAGGCGAAACATGTAGTTTTTTTGGTAGAATCACACTCTGCAATAAAAAAATGGGGGTTCCCAACAAAGATTTCAAAGTTGCCTCCGATGCACAGGGTCTGGAGGACCGGGGTGGTGTTGGGTGTGGTATCATTCGATGTTCCCCTCAGGGACAAACAAATTGTAATTATAAATTTTTTTGATCCAATTTGTAGTTTTTGAAATATTTCAGTGTCTTCGCTTACAATGAACAACCTGTGTAATAGATGACAATGATAATGTTATGCAAATGATTAAAGGAAAATCTCATATAAAGATGTGAAACAAATACTAACAAAGAGATAGAGGGGCTGGCCAGTACTTAGCTCAGCACAGCCGATAGATACACAAAACAGAACAGAAAATTTACATTCTTAGCTTTTGGAACTTTGTTCCTTCATCAGGGAGGAGAGCGGGGAAAAAAGGGAAGAAGGGAAAGTGGATTCAGTTGCTCACAACCCAGGTTATGAAGCAAGAGGGAAAGGTAAACAGGGAGGGTAGCAAGGATGGAGGCATGGTTGTCAGAGGGAAGCCAAAGATATTCTACTGTTAACTACTGTGCCAGCTTCAAACCAAAGAGGATGCATACAGAAGTAAAGAGGTATATAGTATAAAGATAAACACAACTATGTAGGATGAAAAGATGTGTGAATGGCTAAAGAGGAGAGGGAAAATGGAGAAGACTGAATAGTAAATGGGAGTGAGGTTGATTAACGTAGGTTCAGTCCAGGGGGATGGTGTGATGAAAGGATGTGTTGGAGTGCAAGTTCCCATCACCGCAGTTCCGAGGCACTGGTGTTGGGTGGGAGAAGCCAACTACAACGTACGTGCCATTTGGCTATGAACATGCTTTCAGAAATCGGAAATTGCTTTGAGCAATGAAAAACTCGCATGGAGCAGTCCAACGATCATGGCATGGATGCTTTGGAGGGGATAATGTAAAATTTGTGAAGAAGTAAAAATTAATGTCGTACCCCTAATGTGGTTACTTTTTGCCAGACTTTGTACATCGAGTAATTGTGGACCAAAATAGATCAACTGATAGCTTGTTTTATATCAATGGAATATTCGATTTTTGAAAATATAATATAATTGGATAAATAAGAATCTACTCACCAAGTGGCAGCAGGAGAACACAAGTATAAAGGTATTAAAGTTTGCAAGCTTTTAGGGCCAGTGGCTCCTTCTTCTGGCAGATGGATTGAAGGGGAAGGAAGATGTGGGAAAGGAAAAGGACTGTTGATGTTTAGGAAAAGGAACAGCGTTTGCAGAAGTCACCCAGAAGCCCAGGTCAGGAAAGACTTACCAGATGGGATGAGAAGAAAGGACCAATTGTTGATGACTGCAGTGGATGAAATTTGAAAACGTGAGAGCCTAAAGGTGGATGATAGGTTAATACAGAAGTCAGTAAATGAAAGGTATAGAAAATTAAAAGGAAGTGAAGAAAGGAATAGTTTCTGTGAAGGAATAGTAGACCAAAGAAATTAAGGTAAATTAAGGCAAGTTGGATGGCGAGGGTCAAGGAAATGGTGGAGTGCAAGTTCCCACTTGCAGAGTTCTCAGAAACTGGTGTCTGGGGGAAGAATGTAGATGGCACATGTGGTGAAACAGACACCAAGGTCATGGCTGTTATGTTGTAGAGCATGCTCTGCAACAGGATATTGTGTGTTACCAGCGTACACCATCTGCTCGTTGTCCGCCCGCAGTAACTGAATGGTCAGCGTGACAGATAGTCAATCCTCGGCGCCCAGGTTCGATTCCCGGCTGGGTCGGGCAATTTTCTGCGGCTAGGGACTGCGTGTTGTGCTGTCATCATCATCATCATCATCCTATCATCCTCATTGACTGCAGGTCACCGAAGTGGTGTCAAGCTGAAAGACCGGCACCGGTGAATGACCTGCCCGACGGGGAGCCTTAGCCATACAATTAAAGAAATACCCTCTGCTTGTGCCCATTCATCCTATCTGATGACTTGGTGGTAGTCACGCCGATGTAAAAGGCCATACAGTTTTACATAATGGCTGATATATGACATGTCATTCAGAGGTGGCTCTTCTTTTGACTGCACGTGTTTTGCCAGTTATATGGTTAGTAAAGTTGGCAGTAGGAGGGTGCATAGGGCAAGTCTTACATTGGGGACAGACACAGGGGTGTGAGGCATAGGGCAAGCAGTTGAGTGCAGGAGCAGCATAGGGTCTGTCTGACAACGTTATTGCAGAAATTGGGAGGGCAACGAAAAGCTCTAGCTGTCGTGGGCAAAATGTTGGACAGAATGGATTTCATTTCAGGGCACAATTTAGGATGTCATTGCCTTGTCTAACTACCTGATTAATACATTAAAAATGCTGTGACTTACCAAATGGGAAAGCGCTGGTAGACAGACACAATTAAACACACACACACACACACACACACACATACACACAAATATCAAGCTTTCGCAACGCCACGGTTGCTTCATCAGGAAAGAGGGAAGGAGAGGGAAAGACGAAAGGATGTGGGTTTTAAGGGAGAGAGTAATGAGTCATTCCAATCCCGGGAGTGGAAAGACTTACCTTAGGGGGAAAAGGGAACAGGTATACACTCGCACGACAAACTCTTTGCCTTTACAAACTCTTTGCCTTTGCAAACTCTTTGCCTTTGCAAACTCTTTGCCTTTGCAAACTCTTTGCCTTTGCAAACTCTTTGCCTTGCAAACTCTTTGCCTTTGCAAACTCTTTGCCTTTGCAAACTCTTTGCCTTTGCAAACTCTTTGCCTTTGCAAACTCTTTGCCTTTGCAAACTCTTTGCCTTTGCAAACTCTTTGCCTTTGCAAATGTCTGATCTACCATCGCTTTCCCGTTTGGTAAGTCGTGGAATGTTTCTTTCTATTATATTCATACCTGACTAATATACTTGAGACCAAGATACTACGGAGTGACAAGTGGTGTACACCTGAGCTGTTTTTCGGAGGGATCAGGAGTACCAGTATTGAATGGGATGGCCCAGAATATCTCCTTTCGAGCTAGGCTGTTGGGGTAATTATGTTCACCTGAAGACTGAGATGACAATATATAGTTTGTTTCATAGTAGGTCATTTGTCTTGTAACTGTAGAACAGAAACATACACGTAATGTGCTGTTTATTTGGATTTGTACACGACCATTCTACACCGTGCAGTGAGATGGAGGCCCTGTACGAGCCCCCGGCGCGGCCGGTGGGCCTGGAGCGGATGGAGACGGCAGTGGCCATCGCCATCGGCGCCCTCGCCGCCGTCTTCCTGGGCGCACTCGTCGTGTTGGTCGTCGTCTGGCGCCGCCACCACACGCGCTACCTCGACAAGCTCAGTGCCGGGTGAGCAGTCGAGAGCGTTTGCGTGGCGGGAACACAACTTCTTTCTATAGGTTCTTTATAAAATCGTACATAATTGTCTTCTATTACAAACTTTTTGTGCTTCTTTCAGGTAACAATGAAGTCTTATTATATTCTTGATTGTGTTGTTGTGGTCTTCAGTCCTGAGACTGGTTTGATGCAGATATGAAACTTCCTGGCAGATTAAAACTGTGTGCCCAACCGAGGCTCGAACTCGGGACCTTTGCCTTTCGCGGGCAAGTGCTCTACCATCTGAGCTACCGAAGCACGACTCACACCCGGTACTCACAGCTTTACTTCTGCCAGTACCTCGTCTCCTACCTTCCAAACTTTACAGAAGCTCTCCTGCGAACCTTGCAGAACTAAGACTCCTGAAAGAAAGTTTGGAAGGTAGGAGACGAGGTACTGGCAGAAGTAAAGCTGTGAGTACCGGGTGTGAGTCGTGCTTCGGTAGCTCAGATGGTAGAGCACTTGCCTGCGAAAGGCAAAGGTCCCGAGTTCGAGTCTCGGTCGGGCACACAGTTTTAATCTGCCAGGAAGTTTCATATCAGCGCACACTCCGCTGCAGAGTGAAAATCTCATTCTGGTTTGATGCAGCTCTCCATGCTACTCTATTCTGTACAAGCTTCTTCATCTCCCAGTACCTACTGCAACCTACATCCTTCTGAATCTGCTTAGTGTATTCATCTCTTGGTCTCCCTCTACGATTTTTACCCTCCACGCTGCCCTCCAATACTAAATTGGTGCTCCCTTGATACCTCAGAACGTGTCCTACCAACCGATTCCTTCTTCTAGTCAAGTTGTGCCACAGACTTCTCTTCTCCCCAATCCTATTCAATACCTCCTCATTAGTTATGTGATCTACTCATCTAATCTTCAGCATTCTTCTGTAGCACCACATTTCAAAAGCTTCTGTTCTCTTCTTGTCTAAACTATTTATCGTCCACGTTTCACTTCCATACATGGCTACACTCCATACAAATACTTTCAGAAATGACTTCCTGACATTTAAATCTATACTCAGTGCTAACAAATTTTTCTTCTTCAGAAATGCTTTCCTTGCCATTGCCATGCTACATTTTATATCTTCTCTACTTCGACCATCGTCAGTTATTTTGCTCCCCAAATAGCAAAACTCCTTCACTACTTCAAGTGTCTCATTTCCTAATCTAATTCCCTCAGCATCACCCGACTTAATTTGACTACATTCCATTATCCTCGTTTTGCTTTTGTTGATGTTCATCTTGTATCCTCCTTTCAAGACACTGTCCATTCCGTTCAACTGCTCTTCCAAGTCCTTTGCTGTCTCTGACAGAAGTACAATGTCATCGGTGAACCTCAAAGTTTTTATTTCTTCTGCATGGATTTTAATACCTACTCCGAATTTTTCTTTTGGTAGCTCCTTCACTGCTTGCTCAATATACAGATTGAATAACATCGGGGAGAGGCTACAACCCTGTCTCACTCCCTTCCCAACCACTGCTTCCCTTTCATGTCCCCCGACTCTTATAACTGCCCTCTGGTTTCTGTACAAATTGTAAATAGCCTTTCGCTCCCTGTATTCTATCCCTGCCACCTTTAGAATTTGAAAGAGAGTATTCCAGTGAACATTGTCAATAGGTTTCTCTAAGTCTAAAAATGCTAGAAATGTAGGTTTGCCTTTCCTTAATCTAGCTTCTAAGATAAGTCGTAGGGTCAGTATTGCCTCACGTGTTCCAATATTTCTACGGAATCCAAACTGATCTTCGCCGAGGTTGGTTTCTACTAGTTTTTCCATTCATCTGTAAAGAATTCGCGTTAGTATTTTGCAGCTGTGACTTATTAAACTGATAGTTCGGTAATTTTCACATTTGTCAACACCTGCTTTCTTTGGGATTGGAATTATTATATTCTTCTTGAAGTCTGAGGGTATTTCACCTGTCTCATATATCTTGCTCACCAGATGGTAGAGTTTTGTCAGGACTGGCTCTCCCACGACCGTCAGTAGTTCCAATAGAATATTGTCTACTCCGGGGGCCTTGTTTCGACTCAGGTCTTTCAGTGCTCTGTCAAACTCTTCACGCAGTATCGTATCTCCCATTTCATCTTCATCTACATCCTCTTCCATTTCCATAATATTGTCCTCAAGTACATCGCCCTTGTATAGACCCACTATATACTCCCTCCACCTTTCTGCTTTCCCTTCTTTGCTTGGAACTTGGTTTGCTTAGAACTGAGCTCTTGATATTCATACAAGTGATTCTCTTTTCTCCAAAGGTCTCTTTAATTTCCCTGTAGGCAGTATCTATCGTACCCCTAGTGAGATAAGCCTCTACATCCTTACATTTATCCTGTAGCCATCCTTGCGTAGCCATTTTACACTTCCTGTCGATCTCATTTTTGAGATGTTTGTATTCCTTTTTGCCTGCTTCATTTACTGCATTTCTATATTTTCTCCTTTCATCAGTTAAATTCAATATATCTTCTGTTATCCAAGGATTTCTACTAGTCTTCATCTTTTTACCTACTTGATCCTCTGCTGCCTGCACTACCTCATCCCTCAGAGCTACCCATTCTTTTTCTACTGTATTTCTTTCCCCCATTCCTGTCAATTGTTCCCTTATGCTCTCCCTGAAACTCTGTACAATCTCTGCTTCTTTCAGTTTACCCAGGTCCCATCTCCTTAAATTCCCACCTTTTTGCAGTTTCTTCAGTTTTAATCTACAGTTCATAACCAATAGATTGTGGTCAGAGTCCACATCTGCCCCTGGAAATGTCTTACAATTTAAAACCTGGTTCCTAAATCTCAGTCTTACCATTATATAATCTATCTGAAACCTGATATTCTTGATTACGTACATGTATATTCAGTGGATACCAAAAGGGCAGCCAGATGAAACCTGAAAATTGTTTAGTAAACACAGACTGGACTCGTATAAGTTGTTACTTTTTATTTCTGGATGACTGGTTTTGATCTACTAAAGAGATCATCGTCAGCCTTACATTCCTGACGTGGAGCAGTGTTCTCAACACTGGCACAGATGGCCCTGCTCCACATCTGGGATTCCTACTACCACCGAAGAATGAAGGTCTGGTGATGATCTCTTTAGTAGATCGAAACCAGTGATCCACAATTGAAAAGTAACAATTTATATATGTGACTATGACTGTGTTTACGAAATAATTGCAATACTAATACGTCACTGTTTCCTGGAAGAATGTTTCAAAAAACTGAAAACTATACACCCACCGAGATGGGACCATGTAATGGTTACATTCGAAGGTAATCACCACACAGATTTATACAGTTACCTCACTCTGATATGAGATGATCAATTCTTGTTTTGTAGACTGCAATCGTTCACTGTTGGATCTGCAACTGCTCCAACTCTTGCACTGCCTTTTTCGACTGAAATTGACGTCCACGCATTTTTCTTCAGGTTGCCAAGTTGTGAAAATGGTGAAAGGTCCATGCTTTATCTGGGATGTGGTAGTCATTCCCGGATGTTTTGACTTTATGGTGCGCCGCAGTTTCTGCAAAGTGTCTTCGTAGAGTTACACATTGACTGTGGTTCCACGTTCGAGGAACTCGACAAGCAGAGGATCCCTGCAGTGGAAGAATATAATTGTGACTTTATCAGAACTTGTGTGTGCGGCTTTGAATTTGTTTGGCAGGGGAGACGTGGAATGTTTCCACTATTGGCTTCGTCGTTTTCCCTTTGGCTGTCGAATTGCTGTTTTACGGAATAGTCCTGTGGCACAAAAATGAGCGACTTCACACTGCCAGTCCGATGAAGGCTTGCTTCTGAGATTTGGTTGGGAAGCACTGCAACATCCTCCATACAGTGTGTAATTTTCACTGTGTGATTTTCACATCTTCAGCTTTCTAAGGAAGGACATACATGGACATCACTTTGTCTGATGAGGAAGTGCAAGAACGGGTGCGGTTTTGGATCCATCAGTGGCTGATGGCATTCTACAAAACAGGAGTGGATCATCTTGTCCCCCAGTGGGATAAATGTGTTAATACATGTGGTGATTACTTTTGAATGGAGACGTTCCGTGTTCCCGTTCTGGCGGGTGTTCAGTTTTCATTTTACTGCCCCTCTTAGATGCCAGATAAATCTGTGTGGGCGATCGCGTACAAAACAAGAATTGATCGACTCATCTCCGAGTGGGATAACTGTATAAATCTGTGTGGTGATTACCTTTGAATGTAACCATTATATGGTCCCATCGTGATGGGTGTAGAGGTTTCAGTTTTTTGGAAAATTCACCTTGACAGTGTGCTCTGAGACTCCATACAGCATTGGTAGCTCCATGCAGTACCTGCAGTGATGCGGGTACACCTGCTGATAAGCTCCAAATGCTGCACACTGTCCATGGAGTATCTCAAGCAAATAATAAGACAGATATCTGTAGTACTAAGCAACCTGGTACCACTTGCAGGTTGCCTATCGAACAGCTTTCAGGAGCAACAAAAATTTGGTTTTCAATATTTTGCGCTTATTGATAAACTTTAAAAAGTAGAAATGGTGCCATAATCTGCTCATTAAGAGGTGTACTCTACTATTAAAGTTTTAGCACAATAAGTGAAACATCACAGTTAGAAATTGTGTATAGGTCTAGAGGCAGTGCAACTGACGGCGCGCGCCCACACACACACACACACACACACACACACACACACACACACACACACACACACAAATAATGAAAGGAAAGGAAGTTTATCACTTAGTACATTTTCACTGTTCACACAGTAAATGTTCAGCATCAGAAATTTCAGTTTATTACTTCTTTACTGCCCACTTTCTTCACAACACAGTTTTTGCAGACAGTATCCGCAGTTAGCACTGAATGTACTGTAAAATTATATCAGTGTATGACACCTAGTTCAGGATTCATCTTATCATACACATTAAGATGTGTGAAAAATTTGCTTCTGCCTCAGATAGAGTGCAAATTAGTTAACCTGTGTATATTCATTCAGTATTTCATAATGACAGCACTTAGTGAGTTCCAGCAAACTTTAAGCATAACTTCAAACTTCTACACGTTTTCTCACTTACATGCTTAACATAAAATATTTACCATATTATCTTATTTGTAAAGTAATAAGATTTTTGAAGCTGTTTTATAGATAGGAGTTTGACTCTTTGAAGAATTGGGGGTTTACTGACTTGAAATAATACAGAATTTTGCGGAGCAGGCCCGTAGGTCCGCAACACCCGTGAGGCCCTTCCAAACTCACTCGACCGACGGTGCGGGTTATGCCTCAGCCAGTCCTTACTATAGTTCCTAGCTGACAATGCAATAGGGGCCCACTGTGTTTCGACCTTCCTTCTGGAAAGCTAGTGTTACCATTCTATTTATGGGAACTGGTTTGTTAACACAAGGGGAAATGTTGAAAAAAAAGTAACTTTTCTAAATAGTGCAGCTTAAAGAATAACAGTTAGAAGCCCATGTAATGCTTATCATCTTTTAATAGATCTTTCGGGAATAATTTTACGCATGAACCACAGCTTTTGGTCACATTTTTTTCTGAGTTGTATTTTGTGATGCAAATGACATGAAGCATGTTAATTATTTTTCTACACTAGAGGTACACATGTCTTTAAAAAGTAGAAGCTTGATTTTTTTCTGGAAGTTCTTTACACTATCATGTTTAAAGTAGACTTCTAAAAAGATGTTGCTGTCATAAATTATCATTCAAAAATATTTTTAATGATGACTATCAAAATTATCAGTAATTAACCCATAGTTTTTCTTTAGTCTAAAAAATGTGTGATCTTCAAAATTAAGTTGTAAGAATAGCATACTGTTGGTTAAGTATGTTTTAAAGCAGAATAAAAAATATTCAGCCCTCTATCTTCAATAGTTTTTAACAGGTGTTTACCAGAATACCAAAAAAGTGAACTTTTGGGAAATTCGAGTTAGTTAAAGCTTGTTTCTGTACATTAATGCATGCCAGGTCCATATAAATCTAGTTTCTGGTGTTGTTTGTCTCCCATTTCTTTTTCAGAATTCTTATTCGTGCTTCATTGGTGGCTTCCAACACTGATTTCTCTGTTTCAAAGGGTCCCCTAGGGTCAGTGTTAATTTAAGTTCTTTGTATATTTAGTCCACAGGGCACTTCAATCAATTTTGTAACCTTGAACCTTGACACTACACCATTGTTGAGACATAACAGAACTTCCTATTTTCAAGCTATGTAGTCACGCCAGAACAGTTTTTGTTTCTTGTTACCATGTACAGTTCTTAAAACTCTCATTTGGATTTTGAATCCTAATGTAATTACTTCTCTACAACCTTGGTGTCTCTAAGACATTAGAGACTAAAAAGTAATAAAAACCAAACAAGTGAGAGAAATCTGTGTGACTTGCAGGTGTCATAATGTGTGCAGACACTTTTAAATTTCTCTCATTTTGGGGCTTTCTTGCGTACAATTTCCTCTAAGAAACTTTTTCATGTTGAGAAAACTAAGGGGGATTTTTATGATACAAAAAATTAAAAACTGATTATTTGACACTTAGCCACATGCCAATCTCGTAACATGTTTGCTTTTGTCACCGACTTGCGGAACAGATAGAGGGTGGGGATGGAGGTGGAGTTCCTGCCAAATTGCCAAATATACACCGAGGTGTCTATGGATTCATGGGGGTGGGGGGGAGAGGTTACATACAGACAGTCATGCAAAATACTTTTGAACACGTTTTCTGAAGATTATCTTGAGGAGCTAGCTCAGCAGCATACACGCAGTGGAAATATCTTAGACCTTGTAGCAACAAATAGGCCAGACTTTATCGACAACGTCAGTATAGAAACAGGGATTAGTGATCATAATGTCTTTATAGCAACTATAATTATAAAAGTTAGTAAATCAGTTGGAGTAGGAATTAAAATCCTTGGAGAAGAAATAAAAACTTTGAGGTTCGCCGATGACATTGTAATTCTGTCAGAGACAGCAAAGGACTTGGAAGAGCAGTTGAACGGAATGGACAGTGTCTTGAAAGGAGGATACAAGATGAACATCAACAAAAGCAAAACGAGGATAATGGAATGTAGTCAAATTAAGTCGGGTGATGCTGAGGGAATTAGATTAGGAAATGAGACGCTTAAAGTAGTAGATGAGTTTTGCTATTTGTGGAGAAAAATAACTCATGAAGGTTGAAGTAGAGGATATAAAATGTAGACTGGCAATGGCAAGGAAAGTATTTCTGAAGAAGAGAAATTTGTTAACATCGAGTATAAATTTAAGTGTCAGGAAGTCATTTCTGAAAATATTTGTATGGAGTGTAGCCATGTATGGAAGTGAAACATGGATGACAAATAGTGTGGACAAGAAGAGAATAAAAGCTTTCGAAATGTGGTGCTACAGAAAAATGCTGAAGATTAGATGGGTACATCACATAACTAATGAGGAGGTATTGAATAGAATTGGGGAGAAAAGGAGTTTGTGGCACAACTTGACTAGAAGGGATCAGTTGGTAGGACATGTTCTGAGACATCAAGGGATCACCAATTTAGCATTGGAGGGCAGTGTGGAGGTTAAAAATTGTAGAGGGAGACCAAGAGATGAATACACTAAACAGATTCAGAAGGATATAGCTTGCAGTAGGTACTGGGAGATGATGAAGCTTGCACAGGATAGAGTAGCATGGAGAGCTGCATCAAACCAGTCTCTGGACTGTGAAGACCACAACAACAACAGTAAATCAGTCAAGAAGTCTAGGAGTGTGTGTCTGCTAGGTAGAGCAGATAAGCAGTTATGATGATGACAAGAGGAGGCTAGTAGAGATTCGTGAATGTGTGAAAAGATCTCGCAGAGAACCCAAAAAGATTCTGGTTGTAAGTGAAATCACCAAGTGGGTCTAAGACTTCCATTCAGTCCCTTGTCGACCAGTCTACTGTGGCAGTTGGAGATAACAAAACAAAAGCCAAAGTTTTAAATTTCATGTTCAAGAAATTGTTCACGCAGAAGAATTGTACAAACATGCCATCATTTGACTATTGGACAGACTCCTGTATGGATGACATAGTAATAAGCATACCTGGCATAGAGAAACAGCTGAAAAATTTGAAAGCAAATAAATCATCAGGTCCGAATGGAATCCCAGTTTGATTTTACAAAGAGTACTCTACGGCATTGGCTCCTCACTCAGCTTGCATTTATCGTGATTCTCTCACGCAGCATGAAGTCCCAAGTGACTGGAAAAAGTGCAGGTGACTCCACTATATAAGAAAGGTAAAAAAAAATTACAGGCCAATATTACTAACATATGTTTGCTGCAGAATCCTTGAACAGATTCTCAGTTCGAATATAATAAACATTCTTGAAACTGAGAAGCCTCTGTCCACGAATCAGCACGGTTTTAGAAAGCATCGCTCATGTGAAACTTGGTGTGCCCTTTTCTCACATGACATACTGAGAACTATAGATAAAGAGCAACAGGCAGATTCCATATTTCTAGGTTTCCAGAAAGCATTTGACACGGTGCCCCATTTCATGCTGTTAACAAAGGTACAAGTGTGTGGAATAAGTTCACAGATATGTGAGTGGCTTGAAGACTTCTTTAAATAATAAAACCCAGATTGTTACTCGACAACGAGTGTTCATCAGAGATAGTGGCATCGTCAGGCCCCAGGGAAGTGTGAAACGACCGCTGTTGTTCTCTGTATACATAAATATTTTGGTGGACAGGGTGGGCAACAATCTGTGGTTGTTCGCTGATGATGCCGTGGTGTATGGTAGGGTGTCAAAGTTGAGTGACTGTAGGAAGATACGAGGTGACTCAGACAAAATTTCCAGTTGGTTTTATGAATGACAGATAGCCCTAAATGCGGAAAAATGAAAGTTAATGTGGATGAGTAGGAAGATCAAACCTGTAGTGTTCAGATACAGCATCACTATTGTTTTGCTTGACAGATTCCAGTCGTTTAAGTATCTGGGAGTAACGTTGCAAAGCAGTATGAGGTGGAATGAGCATGTGAGAATGGTAGTAGGGAAGTTGAATGGTTGACTTTGGCTTATTGGGTGAATTTTAGAAAAGAGTGGTTCACCTGTAAAGAAGACTGCATGCAGGAGGCTGGTGCGACCTATTCTTGACTACTGCTTGAGTGTTTGGGATCCGTACCACATCAGATTGGAGGGATGTATCGAATCAGTTATGGGGCAAGTTGCTAGATTTGTTACCGGTAGGTTCAAACAAGATGTGTTACAGAAATGCTTCAGGAAATCAAATGGGAATCCCTGGAGGGAAGGCGACATTCTTTTTGAGAAACACTATTGAGAAAATTTAGGGAACTGGCATTTGAAGCTGAATGCCAATTGATTCTACCGCCACCAACATACATTGCACGTAAGGACCAAAAAGATAAGAGAAATTAGGGCTCATACGGAGGCATATAGACAATAGTTTTTCCCTCGCCCTATTTGCGTGTGGCACAGGAAAGGAAATGACAAGTAATAGTACAGGGTACCATCTGCCATGCACCGTATGGTGGCTTGCAGAGTATCGATGTAGATGTTACCCACAGATTTCTGTTGTTGGCTCATTGACTGTGAGGATGAGGGGAGCTAGTTTCTCTACAGTTGAGTCCCTCCAAACCCTGGGTGAGGTACGCCGCATGTCACATCTTAAGATCCCTGTCCACAGTCAAAGTTATATCTAAAATTTTCTCTTATCTATCTGCAGATTTGTTAGTCAGTCCAATACACAATCCAACAAGTATCTCAGTTTAACCTCACTTTTAAAGCAGACGCTATAGAAAGAAGGGTCCTTTATTGTATGACTATATGATAGCGGAACAAACACTGGTAGCAGTTACTTCTGTAAAATATCTGGGAGTATGCGTGCGGAACGATTTGAAGTGGAATGATCATATAAAATTAATTGTTGGTAAGGCGGGTACCAGGTTGAGATTCATTGGGAGAGTGCTTAGAAAATGTAGCCCATCAACAAAGGAGGTGGCTTACAAAACACTCGTTCGACCTATACTTGAGTATTGCTCGTCAGTGTGGGATCCGTACCAGATTGGTCTGACGGAGGAGATAGAGAAGATCCAAAGAAGAGCGGCGCGTTTCGTCACAGGGTTATTTGGTAACCGTGATAGCGTTACGGAGATGTTTAATAAACTCAAGTGGCAGACTCTGCAAGAGAGGCGCTCTGCATCGCGGTGTAGCTTGCTCGCCAGGTTTCGAGAGGGTGCGTTTCTGGATGAGGTATCGAATATATTGCTTCCCCCTACTTATACCTCCCGAGGAGATCACGAATGTAAAATTAGAGAGATTCGAGCGCGCACGGAGGCTTTCAGACAGTCGTTCTTCCCGCGAACCATACGCGACTGGAACAGGAAGGGGAGGTAATGACAGTGGCACGTAAAGTGCCCTCCGCCACACACCGTTGGGTGGCTTGCGGAGTATAAATGTAGATGTAGATGTAGATGTTTTGTTTTGACACTAGTGGGAATGACTACAAATGCAGACAAAACATTTCTAAAATTGACTTTAGTCCTGTGTTTAAAGGAGGAGGAGGAGGAGTAAAAGTATGGGTGGTTCAGGGACTGGTTTAAAATGAGAAATATATATACACGAAAAACTGTTGAAGGACATACTACATTCGGAACCTGATGATTGACAAATTTCTTGTAGGCTTCTGTCTCGGGTTCTTCTGCCGATTTTTGTTTGATGATTTTTTTCTGACATTTCACCATCACAAGTGGTCAGCATCGTCAAAGCTTCACCCTCCATTGCTGGTGGTGGACTGGAGTAAGGCTGACAGCTGCAATTTGTGCCTGGTGCACCACTGTCAGAGGGCTTTTTCATGTTCATTACTCCTGTGATTCTGCTCTTGCTATCTGCAATAGTTGTTTGCTGCAGAATGGGACTCCAAGATCTCCTCCCCATGAAGCTTCCGTCTTTCTTGTTTGAGCTATTGTCATGTTTGCGGATTTCTGTAGCCTACATGGACAAGCGAGTGTGGTACCTCTTCTCCACAGCAAGAACTTCCCTGTAGGCAAATATTATGTGCTCAGTCACAAAGTGTGTGATTTTTCAATCTCCCCCAACTTGCTGTGCCGCTATGTTTGGTGATCCCGGTGTCGATTCGTCACCCAATCATTCCTGCACAGATATTCCCACATGTATATGGTGCATGGTATATTCCAGACATTGCAAGTGTGTGTCCTATTTGTCATTTGCTGATCTGACACATTTTTTGATAGTCTTATCTGTGTTTGTACAATATACAGCTGATTCTGTCTGTCATGCTGAGAATGTATGGCAAAAAGGCCATACCCAACCTTTCTTTCTCCAATGTGACACTTCACAAGTGTCTGATTCTGTGAAGTAGCCGTTGCTCCTCAAAGCCCTTTTTAGGTGTTGCATCTCGTGTCTGAGGTGCTGTGGCTCACATGCTTGTCTTGCTCACATTACAAGCATAGTAATTGTGCCTCTTTTCGTGTTGACATTGTAATTTGAGAGACTGGGCAAGAATTGGTGCATGTGTGTCAAGTTTCAATATATGCTGTGACCCAGGTATTCACTATCCTTATCAACCAGCACGTCTAGAAAGAGTAGCAGTTGTTGATCCTTTTCTACCTCCATGTTGAATTTTATATTAGCTTGGAGACTGTTCAGGTGTCTTAGAATCAAACACTCAACGAAGTGACACATCGGAAAAAGAAATGTCGGGTACGGCCTTTCTGGCGTAAATTCCCGGAATGATAGACAGAACCGGCCATATATTGTGCAAACATGGTGTAAAGACTGTTTATAAACTGACAAAGATGATCAGAGAGTGTCTCAGATTGGCAAAGAAGGAAAGGGACCACTTACAATGTCAGAAATATACCACATCCCGTGTACATGTGGAAAAGTCTACATGGGAATGACTGGATGATTAATCAACACCAGGATCACTGAACAAAATCGGCATTACAGGTTAAGGCAGGTGAAGAAATCAACCATGGCCATGCGAAACTGACCACATAGTAAAATTCAGACACAGAAGTTCTTGCTGTAGAGAACAAGTATCACACCCTCTTGTTCAGAGAATCTATAGAAATACACAATCATGACAATAACTTCAACAGGAAAATAGAAACCCTAAAGAAGAATGGCCCACGCTGCAGCAAACTACCGTTGCAGGTAGCAAGGGCGGAACCACATCGGAAATGACCTCGGAAAAATGCTCGAACATTGGTGCGTCAGGTGCTTACTGTAACTGACCATTGACAATGGACTATTTTCTGACCCAATGCCAATATTATAACTGTCTACATTTTAATATCTGTTTCCATCTGAATTATCAGATATTTTAGCAGATAAAGCATGATCGTGTTTTACTTTTTATTCGCTGTAGTAATATGATAAGAGATTTAATTTTCAATCATTTGAACAACCTTCTCAAACAGGAAGTGATTACTTTTAGCCATCCCTCTACTCCAGTCAATTACACTCTGAGTATTACCAACTTCAAATTAATTCAGTAATTGGCCATTATAAGTTATGACATGGGCACTTATGACCTCAGCTCTTTCATGCCCTTATGTGATTACAAACAACAACAGATGGTAGGTGCCAGCACTAGTGGAAGGTATAATGGCATGTCCGGGAGACATAGAAAATAGTGCAGTCATTTTCATAATTCAGAAACCAAGTGATTTATCTACATCCAAAATTGCACAATCATTGCGCTGTTCACATGCCACTGTGGTTAAAGTATACTGTGCACAGCAAAATAGCTCTATCCAAAGCTGGCACAGGGACAACTGTGGTGCAGCATAGGCCAGAAATGGCAGGCATGAATGACAGGTGCAGAGCTATGTAGAGGCAAATAGACATGCAACTGAAACTTCCTGGCAGATTAAAAATGTGTGCCGGACCGAGACTCGAACTCGGGACCTTTGCCTTTCGCGGGCAAGTGCTCTACCATCTGAGCTACCCAAGCACGACTCACGCCTCTTCCTCACAGCTTCACTTCTGCCAGTACCTCGTCTCCTACCTTCCAAACTTTACAGAAGCTCTCCTGCAAACCTGCAGAACTAGCGCTCATGAAAGAAAGGATACTGCGGAGACATGCGGGCACACAGTTTTAATCTGCCAGGAAGTTTCATATCAGCGCACACTCCACTGCAGAGTGGAAATCTCATTCTGGAAACATCCCCCAGGCTGTGGCTAAGCCATGTCTCCGCAGTATCCTTTCTTTCAGGAGTGCTAGTTCCTGCGCAGGAGAGGTTCTGTAAAGTTTGGAAGGTAGGAGACGAGGTACTGGCAGAAGTGAAGCTGTGAGGAAGGGGCGTGAGTCGTGCTTGGGTAGCTCAGTTGGTAGAGCACTTGCCCGCGAAAGGCAAAGGTCCCGAGTTCGAGTCTCAGTCTGGCACACAGTTTTAATGTGCCAGGAAGTTTCATATCAGCGCACAATCCGCTGCAGAGTGAAAATCTCATTCTGGAGACATGCAACTGTTTAGCAACTGACCGCCCAAAAGAATCGAGCAGCTACCTACAGTGTCTCCGCAATGACAGTACGACGAATGTCATTGTGTATGGTCCTCTGCAGCAGACGCCTTGTTCTTGCACCTGTACTGACTGCTATTCATCGGTGTCAAAGGTTGGAATCTGCATCCCAGTACCACAAATAAACATCCACTGAGGTGGCCTTTTCAGATGATATATATACTACTATTCAAACTAGTTGTCACTTGACAGGCAACGGGCTGCAGGGCTCCCGCCACCAATAAACCAATGGCAGCCGACAGCGCCGGCTGCCACTGCATTGCCACTTCGCTCTGCTGAACTGACTGAGGCATTGTTCCAGCCAGTCCTCAGCGAGACGTTGTAGACGTGCGGGTGAGAGATTTGAGTGACTTGTAGCTTTGCGTGTTTACGATGTCTGATGAAAGCAGTAGCAAGAGAGGGAGGCCGGGGCTGCACACTCCTTGGAAACCTCCAAAAAGTGGCGGATATGGTGTCGTTATACGCATTCAGGCGCGTGAATACGTGTGTTCCTTAAGGGAGTATTTTGAGAGAGAGAGAGAGAGGGATGCAGGAGGGCCTCTCGTTCCTTTGGATAAGGTGGTGGAGCGAACTGCAGCTGCTCTGCAAGTTAGCGAACGATCAGTAATAAGAATCTGCAAGGAGAAATTCACGAAAGTAGGCTCAAGTGAGTCATCTAAATTGGAGACACCTGGGAAAAAGAGGCAACTAGAGAAGAGGGTCACAGAACCTGACACTCTTCAGGAAGATGCCATTCATCATCAGATATACACATTTTATTCGAGGAAGAAGTATCCAACACAAAAAACTACATGCTACCCTCACAGCGCCTGACCTGTTTCAGTGTAGTAAATCGTCTTTGTTATGAGCCGTGAAAATGTTAGGATTCCGCTATAAATCCATCTCTGGCAGTAAGTTACTAATGGAATGCCAAGATATTGCAGCCCGGCGATGCCGCTTTCTTAGAGAATTAGTGGGGACAAATTTTGACGATGTCGTTTGGCTTGATGAAATGTGGGTGAATGCAGGACACAGTTTAAAAAAAAAGGCTAGACAGACGGTACCATCAGCGGTAGTATGGCAGCTCTGATCGGCAGAGGATAAAGGATAATTGTAGCACATGCTGGAAATTCAAAAGGTTTCATTCCAAATTGTCTGCTGCTATTCAGTTCAAATAAGACCTCCGACTACCACGAAGAGATGAACCACAATACTTTTGTGAAATGGTTTGAAGACTGTGTGCTCCAGAACTTAACAAAAAACTCTATCATTGTTATGGATAGCGCTCCTTATCACTCAGTAATACAAGATAAAGCACCCATAAAGGCAACGGGGAAAAACGACATTGTTAGCTGGTTACAGAAACATAAGGTACAGTTCGACAGTAATTTGACAAGGGCAGAATTATTAGAACTTGTATCGCAGCACAAGCCAAAGAACCCAATTTACATTGTGGATGAAGTAGCAAAAAAATACGGGCATAAAGTGCTCAGATTGCCTCCTTACCATTGCCATTTCAACGCAATAGAGCTGATTTGGGCTCAGGTTAAACGGCATACTGCTGCAGAAAGTAAGAAATTCACCTTAACCGAAGTGGAACGCCTTTTGAAAGAGGCAGTTGAAATCGTGACATCGGAAGACAGGCAGAAGGTAGTGCATCGCGTGAAAAGAGTGATACAGGGCGCACGGAACAGTGAAGGTATCTTACAACAAAGTGTCGGAGACTTGATTATATCTGTCAATACGAGCAGCGACACGGATTGTTCCACTGACTCTGACTCTGAATTAAGCGGTGTTTTCGCATTGTCTGATTAGTGTGTAGTGTACTTACTGCCATTAAATATTGTGTTTGTGAATTTATTTTGATTAATTCTTATTCTTGTTGTGAGACTAAGAAATACTGTTTGGCCAGCTCTCGTTATCTCCTTACAGTAAGTTAGACTGAATTTTAATTCTATTTCATTTTGTATATACACCAAGATGTTATTAAATGTGTGTAATAGTTTTCGAGATTTGCAATCTAAAGAAGAAAACTTTTCTGGACGCGAAAATTTCTCACACTTCAATAGTTAATGTAACAACGGCCCTAATTAAAATTAAGAAAAGATATTTGGTATTCTTATAGATACCGCTGAGACCGGTACTGTATGTAAATTTCAAAATATTTATAGGAGATAGGGATTTCAAACGTCATACTTGTTTCGAGTTCAATACTGATAGGGTTGCTTAAAAACGCTGTTTTCAGACATTTACATACAGGAAACGTAATGCTCTACGAAAACTTTTAAGGATTCTTTGCCGAGTGCATTATTTTGGTAATGAATGGAAAAAAATAGTTTGCTGTGATATCAATAGTTTTTCAGTAATGACGTGATAAGTTAGAAGCTGTTTGTGAAATCGAGAATTTAAATGGTTTCAAACAAATTAACGTAACTCTTGTCCTAATTAAAATTAAGAATAGATATATGACATATTGAGAGACATTGTAGAGATGTACATCATATGTGGGTTTGAAATTTTTTTCTTACTTTTTGTAGAAGATACAGGCTTTAAAACGATTTTCTATCGCCGGGGGTAGTGATGCGCTGAGGCGGCTGCCTCCAGCCAGTGCTTGACGTGACAACGCCACAATTTCGCAGTGCACACATCAAGTGACAACTACTTTAAATCAGACTGTAGTGGACATGTACAGTGTGAAACGTCTGAAAGCAAAAATCCTTGCAACAGTCACTAGAATGTTTTCGTGGCATTCCCTGGCTGGAAGGCACAATGGATGAACACAAGTATGGGGACCACCCCTAAATGCATTTTTCCTCGGTACAGTGGCATTTGCCAGCAGGGCAACGCAACGTGTCGCACAGCTCACATTGTACGTGCACAGTTCAGAGAGCATCTGGATGAGTTTACCGTACTGCTGTGGCCACCAAACCACTCACATTTAAACCCAACTGAGAATCTTTGGGCCACCTCGACCGGGCCGTACACACCGCGGATCCTCGACTGAGAAACCTAGTGCAGCTAGCCGTGGCACTGGAGTCGGAGTGGTTCCACATCCCTGTCCGTACCTTCCAGAGTCTCATTGACTCTCTTCCTGCACATCTCACAGCAGTTCGTGCTGCAAAAGGTGGTTTTTCAGTCTTTCGACAGGCGGTCACATTTATGTTACTAGACAGCGCACATATACGTTTAATATCCACTGTTAATTCTATTTGGTACGTGACCGACAGATGAGCAGTTTTCCATGATAAACCATAAAGTGATTGGTCAGCTGTCTCCTTTGTAAACCGACAGTGTATTACCAATGAACTGAAGTCTGCCACCCTGCCTTATCTACGACTGAGCCAATGTGAGTAATCCATTTCGTATTGCAAATACCACACCATTTTGTGTGTTGTTATTTAAACGTTCAATATAAGTAAATTTTGTACCCAAAACCCATGACCGAGCGAGGTGGCGCAGTGGTTAGCACACTGGACTCGCATTCGGGAGAACGAAGGTTCAATCCTGCATCTGGCCATCCTGATTTAGGTTTTCCGTGATTTCCCTAAATCGCTCCAGGCAAATTCCGTGGTGGTTCCTTCGAAAGGTCACAGCCAGCTTCCTTCCCCGTCCTTCCCTAAACTGATGAGACCGATGACCTCGCTGTTTGGTCTCTTCCCCCAAGCAACCCAACCCAAAACCCAGTGTATGAAAACTTTCATTCGGGGTATGTATAGTAATTCAGCTTGACCATTACGGAATATCTTTCCAGAGGGGCACGCCACAACGAATTAGAATAACTTTGGTGAAATGGTTAAATTAACTTTCTGCAAGCTCGGAAGTACAGAGAGAGAGATTTTCAGTCATTTTACATATCACCGATCCATAGAAGTTCCGTGCCTCCCCAAAAACTAAAAATTGGGATGTTATCTCTGCTCTTGCCTTTGACTGTCAGTCACCAATTAACTTCAAACTTCAGTAACTCCAAATTTCTCTACAAGAGTGAATTATAAAAAAATCACTCTTCTCGTGGTGGAATCACATTCAGATTCAAATTATCACTTCTAACACGCATTCACTCTAGAAAATCATGATGGATAAATAAACATTTTCTCACTTCCACTGATGTATTGTAATATGATATAAGTTTTACATTAACATCAATGTTAGTCGTCTGAGATCGAGGCAGAAATTGACTAATCATCATTATATTTTCCATTTACATCATTGACTGTATATTATAATGTTTAAGACAATGAAATCCCATACGTCTTACGTAAATCAGAGGACAATAACATACAGTGACAGAATCTTCTTCCACATGATGGCCTTCATCTGGTGAACAACAGGGGTTAGCTTTCCGCTTCATGGCAGTGCCAGAGATGATGCCGACATTGTTACAGCACTCTTCCTTGACATGAAACAGATTTAAAAAAATTAAACACACAATCCAAACTTTAATACCATTCAAATAATATTGACAATAATCCCAGTAAATATTTAATGTCATACATTTATAATACATATAATATATTATTACTTGCAAACTGAACATTTGGAGATATTGTGTAACTGTGTGAATATTTGGTTACACTACAATACAACTACAATGGTGTTTGAGTTGACGGATTCCAGTTGTTACTCATTGATATTGGAGTCGTTGGATGCTGTGTGCGGTTTTTTTATATTTTGTGTGTGTGTGTGTGTGTGTGTGTGTGTGTAGTGCACAGTTTTATGTTTCAGAACATTGAAAGGAAGTTACCAATCTTTACACCACTTTGAACTCTTATGAGGGAGCACTGAAAAATAGTGCTTCCAAACTTACGTGAAATCTCCTAAGGCTTTTTAGATAAAGAGCGTCATTAACATTATACACTTTTATTCTTCATGTCAACATGTTTGTTTTTCAACATACTCATCCTGGCATATTTCTCCCAATGAGAGACCAGTTTGTTAATGCCGTCACTTTAGAATATTTGACTTCGTTGACTGAGCTACATCACCACCTCTGCTTACACTGCTTCAAAGTTATTAAAGTGGTTCCTCAAAGGTGTTCTTTAAGTTTTGGAAATAGAGGTTTTTGCGATCAAAATGGCGAACCCAGCTTTCATTATCTGTCACAGTATTGGCTGGGAATCCATCACCTGCATGCTCAAAATACAAAAGAAATTGTTAATCAAACAATGGAAAATCCAGGATGGAATATAACAATATTATGAGAAGGAAAGTTCCTACTCACCATATATCAGAGATGCTGAGTTGCAGATAGGCACAACAAAAAGATTTTCACACGTAACGCTTTCGTCCAATGGCCTTTGTCAACAGTAGACACATAGAAATTGTTGACAGATGTCAAATCTGCTTTGTTTCATGTCAGGAGAGAGTATTTGAGACACACGTGCACACTGTTTTCTGTACCACAGAGCTGCCTCCATGTTATATAGTTATTTTCTCTGATGAGTTCATCAGTCTGATTCTGATGAGTCTCGTCAATTGCCATTCTGAACTCCGTCACATACGTTG
This sequence comes from Schistocerca americana, assembly GCF_021461395.2. Classification (NCBI taxonomy): domain Eukaryota; kingdom Metazoa; phylum Arthropoda; class Insecta; order Orthoptera; family Acrididae; genus Schistocerca; species Schistocerca americana. Next base: position 142,998,770 of record NC_060129.1, read on the forward strand.
ATGTTAGCACCACTATTTCTTTTGTTATGAGCACGAACAATCCAACATCGCACATTATGTCAATACAGTCATTACCATACACAGCTTTCATTCTTATGTGAATTTCAATTGGAGGCAAATTTTCTACTTTTGAAACTCGATTACACCACGCCTATCACGATTAGGCCAAGTTATAGCGATCTTTACCTTGTGTGAATATGAGAATAATTGTGTATTCGTGTACGTGTTCTGTTCTAATTTGTGGGTCTCTTACTTCCTGAGTTTAATGTGTACTTGGATATACCGATTTCCAGGTGTGTTTACCTACACCTGTTTCCACATGTTCCTTGCTCAGTGAGCAACATATTTACTTTACACACCACCATGTTACAATTTGGAGGCTCTGGCCTGATTTAAGTTTTCCACAATTTACCTAAATTGCTCCAGGCAATTGCCCAGGTGGTTTCCTTCCCCACCCTTGACGGAATCCGAGCTTGAGGTTCAATCTGTAATGACCTTGAAGTTGACAGGACACTAAACCCAATCTTCCTTCCTTCTCACTCGGAGGCCACTAGTGGTGGCGGGTTGCAACTAGCACCAGTGAAGTGGGAATGTCAACAAAGTAATATTCGTGACATGTAATACCTTATCAGATATTGAGAACCGAATAAAAAATTTGGAGGCACTGCTTTTCAGTGCACCCTCTTATGAAGGTCTGAATGAATATTTATACAGCTTTTTCAGCCAATACTTCTTTATAGACAACTGCATCATCTGCAAAAAGTGTGAAGTTGCTGCTAAACAATGGATACTCCAGGTAGGAATATCAACAACATTAGGAAAAGGATAGATATTGCTGTTCACAGTAAAGACAACCCATTGAGTTGCAGACAGGCACAGTGAGAAGACTGTTACACCTTGTAGCTTCTGGCCAAAGCCTCCTTCAGTAAAAAAAAAAAAAAAAAAAAACCACACAAATACGAGGTGCATTCAAGTTCTAAGGCCTCCGATTTTTTTTCTAATTAACTACTCACCCGAAATCGATGAAACTGGCGTTACTTCTCGACGTAATTGCCCTGCAGACGTACACATTTTTCACAACGCTGACACCATGATTCCATGGCAGCGGCGAAGGCTTCTTTAGGAGTCTGTTTTGACCACTGGAAAATTGCTGAGGCAATAGCAGCGCGGCTGGTGAATGTGCGGCCACGGAGAGTGTCTTTCATTGTTGGAAAAAGCCAAGTCACTAGGAGCCAGGTCAGGTGAGTAGGGAGCATGAGAAATCACTTCAAAGTTGTTATCACAAAGAAACTGTTGCGTAACGTTAGCTCGATGTGCGGGTGCGTTGTCTCGATGAAACGGCACACTTGCAGCCCTTCCCGGACGTTTTTGTTGCAGTGCAGGAAGGAATTTGTTCTTCAAAACATTTTCGTAGGATGCACTTGTTACTGTAGTGCCCCTTGGAACGCAATGGGTAAGGATTACGCCCTCGCTGTCGCAGAACATGGACACCATTTTTTCAGCACTGGCGGTTACCCGAAATTTTTTTGGGGGCGGTGGATCTGTGCCCTTCCATTGAGCTGACTGGCGCTTTGTTTCTGGATTGAAAAATGGCATCCACGTCTCATCCATTGTCACAACCGACGAAAAGAAAGTCCCATTCGTGCTGTCGTTGCATGTCAACATTGCTCGGCAACATGCCACACGGGCAGCCCTGTGGTCGTCCGTCAGCATTCGTGGCACTCACCTGGATGACACTTTTCGCATTGTCAGGTCATCATGCAGGATTGTGTGCACAGAACCCACAGAAATGCCAACTCTGGAGGTGATCTGTTCGACAGTCATTCGGCGATCCCCCAAAACAATTCTCTCCACTTTCTCGATTGTGTCGTCAGACTGGCTTGTGCGAGCCCGAGGTTGTTTCGGTTTGTTGTCACACGATGTTCTGCCTTCATTAAACTGTCGCACCCACAAACGCACTTTCGACACATCTATAACTCCATCACCACATGTCTCCTTCAACTTTCGATGAATTTCAATTGATTTCACACTACGCAAATTCAGAAAACGAATGATTGCACTCTGTTCGAGTAAGGAAAACGTCGCCATTTTAAGTATTTAAAACAGTTCCCATTCTCGTCGCTGGCAGTAAAATTCCATCTGCCATACGGTGCTGCCATCTCTGGGACGTATTGACAATGAGCGCGGCCTCATTTTAAAACAATGCACATGTTTCTATCTCTTTCCAGTCCGGAGAAAAAAAATCGGAGGCCTTAGAGCTTGAATGCACCTCGTACATATACAGGGTGCACATAAAATCCGGGAACACTTTCAGTTATTTATTGCACGAGAAACCAACATTGTACAGATATCACACACATGTCATTTTGGAGAGAAACCCTGGAAGTTTTCTCTTCAAAATGCAATATGTATGATATCTGTACAATGTTTAGTTCTTGTGCAATAAATAATAGAAAGTGTTCCCAGACTTTATATATATTCACACAAGCAAGCACATCTCGTGCATACGTTTTAATGTTTTTTGACAACAAGAATGTGTGAAGTTGGATTGCAACTTTCCCACTTCTTTTATACGAGTCGACTTACTTGGTATATACAGCTGATCTTCTCTGGATAGCCAGCTTTTGGAATCTCTATAAACTTCTCCGAAGAATGATGTTAGTTACGGGGAACCTTAAAGACTCTCTCACCACTTGCGAATTAATTTGGTACTCGAAGAATACTTTTCAATGACTATTGGTATATTTGAGCTTCATAAGAACAAAATTCACACTTCACACTCAAATATTTAACTTCTCGTAAGTAACTCGTATTGTCTCACATTAGAAACAGATTTAAATCCATTTAGAAAAGAGCTGTCTTAACAACCACGTCTCTACTACAAACATATAGTAAAATACGTCTTGCCTCCAGCAAGTCCAAGATAAGAGTTTTTTCAGAATTCCAAATCTCAAATGTTCATTTTATTTATAACAATGGTCACTGATAAGATTAACGCAGAATAACCTAGAAGTTCCATAGTTCTTCCTTGCCATTTCACTACTGCCTCTGTGGATCAACCGACAAGTACTTGTCGGTGCCGTTCGACTGCCATTTCTACTGTCTTCTCACGACAAACTTCAAACCTGCACACACAAACATGCGACGTGCAGTAGGTTGGATTCTATCACCCCACTCTCACATCTAAAATATTCTGTATTCGAGATGGTACGCCGAAATTCTCGAAACACTACAACGTGACCTCTGCCACCAATAGCTCTGACTGTCACATCAATAGCAATCTGCTATTTCTATTCACGTGGCAGTTGCATTCCAGTCGGAGCTGTCGGTGGTAGTGCTCGTGTGTGTGTGTGTGTGTGTGTGTGTGTGTGTGTTTTTTTTGCTCCATATGACACACTTCTCTGACAAAACAATTGTAGTGCCACTTCTTAATGACATAGGAGACCCTGTCATTTCCTAGTATTGGATGAAGCTGCTAAATCATGGCCTTTGCTTTCTGTATTGTATCGTATAACATCTCATCCATTTGCTACCAGTGTGACAGTTGTTTTACCAATAATATTCTACTTCTTGCTTCCTGCACACAGCTCCCATTTTCTGTAATCCAACTTCTCAAGTACTTACGATTTTTTTCCAGGGTCTTTTCTTCAAATTATATTTTGGTGGAGTCTCCATGTTTTCTGAGTCACATCACTTTGGTCTTCCCTATATCTTCCTCATTCTACACGCTTTTCTCAGTTTTACAATCCTCTCTGTCATCCAGAATGAAATTTAACTCTGCATCAGTGTTTGTACTGATATGAAACTTCTTGACATATTAAAACTGTGCACCAGACTGGGACTCAAACCCAGGGCCTTTGTCTTTTGTGGCCAAGTACTCTAGTTTGCAAGTTTGGAGGGTAGGAGATGAGATACGGTGGAAGTAATGCTATGAGGTCAGATCGTGAGTTTTGCTCGGGTATCTCAGTTGGTAGAGCACTTTCCCACAAAAGACAAAACTCCTGAGTTTGAGTTCTGATTCTGTGCACAGTTTTAGTGTGCCAGGAAGCTTCTCTCTGCCCGATCAGCTACATACTTAGTTATATTTAGTTATACTTCTCACTTTTCGTTGGAACAAACAGTTTTCTTGCATTGGGTGTTATTCATTTCTATTTTATTTTTACTTTTTATTTATAAAATGCAGGTAACATGTTTCTCTCAAGAAGTTTGTCACGTCTGCCGTAGCAAAATTATCCTTGATTTTTCATTTGCTTTGTTAATCTCTCGGCATAAATTTTGAAAAGCTTCAGTGACAGCAACAACCACCTTGTGTAATACCTCTTCCAATACCCACCTCATCGACAGTCATTACTATCCGCTTCTGTAACTGAGATCATTATTGCACACCTGTGTGGTGGCACGAATCTTGGAGGTAAACTGGTTTGAATTCTGGCGGTGGATGAATTTTTCACTGCCATTATTTTGCTGGCAAGGGGAGCAGTGTTGGTGGTGATGGCATTAGTTCCTACCCAAGATTCTTGTCACCAGTGTCCTGCATTAAATTCCTAACTTCTTGGATTCCAAACTTCTTGGCAGTGTCTCATAAAGTGATGGCATGTGAAACTGTCGATGGTAACCTGTCAGATGGCGATGTTATGCTCGGCATGTAGAGTGATGGGTTTAAACAGTGTGGCCAATTCTTTGGCTTTGAACACTGAAACATGTGATAGTCTTGTTCAATTTTTGGGTACCACAGCCTTTGAAGAGGGTATGAAAACTATTTGTGCAAACCGTCAGAAATCAGTGGAGAATGTGCTGTCCGGTAATCTCCAGTCCACTGATCCACTATACAGCCTGCCTAAACTGAAGAATCGTGCAGAGGAATCAGGAACCGTGAGATAAATAAAAGTCTACTGTCGCTTAACTGAGCAGTGTATTCTGACAGCAGTTCACATGCATGAGTAATAGTTTTAAAACTCATTAAAGATGGCCTTTGGTTCTCAGTACTTGACACAGTTCAGAGACAATTTCTACTCTTTGTTGATAATGTAGTTAATTGCTCGCCGTAGAACTGAAGAATAATCCCAGACACTTGCCACACAGCTTTTTATAATATAACAGGCTCCGCCCGAAACAGAACATCAAAAATGAAATACGGGTTTGCCAGTAAATCATTAATCCAATTAGGTTCACTGTTACACACTTTCACAAGATATACACGATATCTCATTCATTCAAAAAACCAATGTCAGTCACCATTAACACCATCCGAGGCTAAAGCAGACTGTCACAGACAGAATGGTGCTACATTCTGTAGCAGAGCAGAATATTTTCTCTATGACTGATGACAATCGAGTAACCTCCATAGTTCAGATACCTCAATCTTAATACACTCACTCCGAAACTGCTTCTAGCATTGGCAGCACTGCTCAACTCGCATCCTTTTTAACTACAAACTTGTTGATATCGTTCGTTGAAGGCCTATAATGATACCAATTTTTCTCAAAGTAAATCCATGCTCTGTTTACATCACATAAAATTCTGAGCCCAATAACTTTTAAAATTTAACCTTCAGAAATTTTCAAATGGAGTATAGTGAGGCTTGGGAAAGTTTCCTTATTACTTATATCAAATATAGTGCTGTCATATGTCAAATACAGTGCTGTCATTTTTGCTCTGTATCTTATATAGTAAAGTAAGTTAATCTAATGCATTTTCACATTTTTTGGTACAAAAATTGGTTATTTAATAATTCAAAAGTAAAAGAGCTAGCTCTACCCAATGTTTTTGTAACCAACTTAACCTAATTCCAAAAGTATAACTTTCTAAGTTTAATATTACGTACTTTAAAAAATTTGAAAAAATTGGATCTTTGCAGAAACTGATGATTGGATCACGTTGAGGTTCAAAACCTTTGACAACAGTTCTGTTTTACGTAATATGATCAAGTTTTATAACAATATTCAAACATTTAATTTCACAGAAGTTTAATATACAATCTTGTTGTTTGCTCTGTCCACGGCGTGTGTCAGGCATCAGCGTCTTGGCATTGGCTGAGCAGTGAAGAAAAATCATTTCCTCACGTGCCCCACTAGACAAACCGATAAGTGATTGCTTCCCTACAGGTGGTCTCCTCGGTGCTATTCAAGAGGGTTAGGCTGTGTGTCAGCACCTGGTTTCACATTCTACCTTCATATCATTATCATTATCATAATCATCATCATACAACACAAACATAACACCGCACTACACATGCATCTATTACACTCACATACGAGGGGGGACCCAAAAGTAACCGGAATCGTAATGTTGCGCATCGTGTACTTGTAGTAGCAGGTTGCGCTCCCAGAGGGTTGTAGTAGTAGCTCTGCTGAGTCATTCTGCAACGCGGCATCACCCTACAGTGAGAAGTGTGGTTTCTTTGGCAGTTCTTTGAGTGTGTGTACTGTGCAGACTTAACACGAGGAAATGACTAGTTCTTACAAACAACGTCCGGCAGTGAAGTTTTGTTTCTTGCTCGGCAAGAACACAGCAGAAACTGTTGCGATGGTTCAGACAGCCTACAAAGACCGTGCTCTTACTAAAACGCAAGTGTACGAATGGTTTTCTCGGCTTGAAAAGGGAGAAATGGTGGTTGAAGATCAGCCCCGTTCCGGCCGACCCTCAACTGCTCGAAGCAAAGACAACATCGACAAAATCCGCGATCTCATCAGTGAAGATTGACGCAGGACAATCGACCAACTCTAGAACTTGTCCGCGTTGTCCTGGAGCTCAATTCAGCGCATCTTGACCATCGATTTGGGGATGCGAAGAGTGGCAGCAAAATTCGTGCCAAAGCTTCTTACCGGAGATCAAAGGGATTGTCGCGTTTGAGCCTGTCTCGAAATGAAGGATGCATTCAAAGATGAGCCGCATTTTTTCAACAAAATCATTACAGGTGATGAGTCATGGTGCTATGGATACGATCCAGAAAGTAAACAACAGTCATCACAATGGAAGTCACCTGGCTCACCTCGACCAAAAAAAGCTCGATATGTGAAATCGAATGTGAAAAACGATGTTGATCTGTTTTTTTGACATCAAAGGGATCGTACACTCTGAATTTGTCCCGGAAAACCAGTCAGTATACCAGCAATCCTATTTGGAGGTTATGAAACAGCTTCGCAGAAGTTTGTCGCGAAAGCGTCCGGCTTTGTGGGATTCTATCATGTGGTTCCTGCATCACGACAACGCTCTTGCGCACATGGCTCTCAGTGTTCGCCAGTTTTTGGCCTCAACGAAGACGACTACCTTGACCTATGCGCCCTATTCGCCGGATTTAGCACTCTCGGACTTGTTCCTAATCCCGAGGATGAAAAGAGACTTGAGAGGGAAGCGTTTTGCGGATGTGCAAGACGTAAAACGCAGTGTCAGGAAAGTGGTAGCAGGTATCATAGAGGACAAATTTAGAAGGTGCTTCGAACACTGGAATGAACGTTTGGACAAGTGTATTAATGCTAATGGAGAGTACTTTGAAGGAGATTAAGGGTGTATTTGAAAACATTAAAGTATATGCTTTCTAGAAAGAAATTCTGGTTATTTTTGGGTCCCCCCTCGTACACTCAAGAAATACACAATTCTCACACACTCACAAGGAAAGGGGCCATTGTGGGCAGCAGAAGAAAAGCCTTCCTGACCAGGCAGCTCAGCCTAAACCTACAAGTCACTCGACCATCAATGCCACTCAACTTTACTTTACTGGCACTTTCTGTCTCATGTAGAGTTACATTATTGCCGTATACTGGTATAAATTGCAGAAATCTTTTTCTCTTCTCGCAGTTTTAAGTTGACGTTATCATTTTTACGTATTCAGGAAAGGAGAGAAGCTTCGAGATGTAGACCTGCTCATCACCGACGGCGGGGGCAGTGGCGGCATCGGGGAAGTGGAACTGGGCGAGGTGGTGCTGAGCCCCGATGCGGAGCGCATCTTGGGGGAGGCGGCGGCAGGTGTGGGTGCGGGGGCGGGTGACCTGGCGGCCCACGGGTTGGCCGTGCTCAAGGCCTGCCACGCCCTCACCGAGCGGCTCACACGCCTCGCCGCCGAGCAGGGCCGTGTCGGCACGAGTGCCTCCAAGAAGGGGGCCGGCAGTGTCGTGGCCGCCCACAACATCGTGGAGGTGTGTATCCGGGTCGGGACACAGAGCGGAGTACAAATGTCATGCCGCACTCTGTGATGGCAGTTAGATGCTCGAGTAAAAAGAAATAGGGCCGTGTCTGACGTCTGACTTCCGCTAAAAATAAACTTCTTTGTTTACTGGTAATAGTATGTATAGCATACATAAAAACACGAGTTTTAATGCTTTCTGCGATTCTAGTTAATATTAAAACATTATATTTATGGTGAAAGTGTAACTCATGTAGAACAGCTGGGATTTGGGGGGGAAATGATGCATCTCCACATTACTCATGGTTATTGCAAAATTTTACCAAGCAAATTACTCATGCACACAGTGTACCCAATAATTTACAAACATTTCCTTCCTTACTGGCACAGGACATGCCAATACATACCTTAGTCACCTGGGATTGAAGCCTCCTCGCTACGATGCAACATTCACATAGGGGACACTCAGTATACGTAAATTGAAGGGGGAAAGAGGAATAAAGGGAAGGAAAGGGAGGGGATCGCTGCTGTCAGAAAGCAAACACAGTCATGGGGGCTGTGTAAGGAAAAAGTCACTTGAGGTTCCCTATCTATGCTGAGGTCATCTCTAGCTGCAACTGTTTTCTGCTGTTCAGCTCTTGAAAATTTTTCCTCATTTCTCTCTCTCTCTCTCTCTCTCTCTCTCTCTCTCTCTCTCTCTCTCTCTCTCTCTCTCTCTGTCTCTCTAAGGGAGAGGGAGAAAGAGAAGAGAGAGAGAGAGGGAGAGGGAGAAAATGAGGAAAAATTTTCAAGAGCTGAACAGCAAAAAACAGTTGCAGCTAGAAATTTTTACTGTATAAAATGCATGTTTGACCGTCAGCTGCTCTTATTTTAAACCCAAATATCAACTGGTTTCAGTCATGGACCATCTTCACAGACAAGGGTTAAAATGGTTTAAGCCTCAACATTACATTTGTCACTACTTAAATAATATGTAGAACATATCATGAATATCACGAATATCATGATGTGCTCTACACATTATTTAAGTAATGATAGATGTAATGTGGCTTAAACAATTTTAATCTTTATCCATGAAGATTGTCCATGACTGAAACTGGTCAATATTTGGGTTAAAAATAAAAGCAACTGATGGTCAAATATGCATTTTATACATTACGTGATGGCTGTTGATAGCCATCTTTCAAAAAAGTGTTTAAAATTTTTACATGGTCTACAGGTCCATTCTTTAATGGGATGCTGTACTTTCCACATAAAAAATTCAGAATGTAGATCAATATGATTCAGTATGGTATAATTACTGTCATACATCCCATCCCAGTACACACAACTTTTTAACCGTTTAACTGCTCTGAACATGTTAACGCGTGCGCCTTTGTTCCTGCCCTGTGTGCTCTGAACATGTTTACACATGCCACCAGTCCTTCTACCTGGTACTCTGAACATGTCACGCATAGAAACATTCAGAGTACCAGGTAGAAGGATTGGTGGTGCGCATAAACACATTCAGAGCACACAGGGACAGGTACAAAAGGCATGCGCTTTAACACGTCCAGAGCAGTTAAGAGGTTAAAGTAAAAGCAGAGGAGACATTGAGCAGTAGATGGGGTTATTTCATAGTAGACTGTTAGATTTCAGCAGATGGATGAAGGATTTTGTCCAGTAACTAAGAAACTCACAATCTACCATTAAATGTACCTGCCTGTTTCTTGACACCTCCCCCATTGATGAGTGACAAAAAAAGGTCATAATTTATAGTGTTTTTCCTTTGTTTGATTTGACTTAAAAATCGGAATGTGTAATGCACTGTTATGTTTTTCCTACTTTTATTATTTGTGGAGTTCCTTTAGATCTGAAAATCTTAATCTAAGTCTGCCTCTTTGAACATTGAATGAATATGGCCAATAATATTACTGAACTAAGGGCTCTCTCTTTTTACAAATATACAAATCTGTTATGGCTACGAAGTCTTTCGCGACGTATTTCTTGAATAAAAATCTCTCGGTGTACATGCCGCGTCAATTCAGGATAAAACTCCAAGCTTTCGACCACTACCTCCATGGTCGTCGTCAGGGCTAAAACTGACTGTCGTGAACTAGCGAGGTTCCCACTTTTATATGCCAAGGTGGGCTTCTGATTGGCTGGAATACGTCATAGCAACAGCGATATGGAGCGTAGTGAAGTGGTGCCCTCTACTTCCATAGATGTAGTTTCAATCCTGCGTTGCTTGCAGCGCCATCCCTTGAATCAGGAGGTAAAGTGCGGGAAGTTTCTCTCTGTGATTTTTCTTTATCCAGTGCACTCTCCCAAGTGTTGCTAAGTGCATAGCCATTGTCTCTGTTAAAGTTATTATCGCTGAGTCTAATTTCGACTGCTTCCTGGATCACAGAGTCCCAGTAATTCGATGCGTGGGCTATTACTCTGGTTTCTTCAAATAAAATCTTACGCTTGTTAAGCAGGCTATGTTCAGCCACCGCTGATTTTTCCAAATACCTGTATTTTAGGTGGCGCTGGTGCTCGATGCAGCGGTCGGCAACGGTTCTTACAGACTGGCCCACGTAATTCTTGGCGCATTCGCAAGGAATAGCATAAATTCCCAGCACTCTTAAGCCGAGACTATCTTTGACGGATCTCAACATTTCCTTAACTTTCCTAGGTGGTCGGAAAACTGGTTTTATTCCTTGCCTCTTGAGGACTCTGGTTATCTTGCTCGTTGTAGCACCGCAAAAAGGAAGCCGCGCTATGTGTTTGTCCTCTTCTTGTATATGGCTGGCATCGTGTCTTACTTTCTTGGACAATACTGATTTAATTTCACCTGCAGAATAACCATTCCTCTTGAAAACAGTCATCAAATGGTTAATCTCGGGACCGAGATGGTCCTTGTCGGAAATAGTCCTGGCTCTGTGTACTAAAGTATTCAGCATATCTCTCTTCTGAGACGGATGATGGAAGCTATGGCTATGCAGATATAAATCTGTATGGATTGGCTTCCTGTGCACAGAATGGCCCAGTCGTCCATCCGGCTTTCGCTCTACCAACACATCTAAAAAAGGTAACTTCCCTTCCTTCTCTAACTCCAATGTAAATTTTATGTTTGGATGTACACCATTTAAATGTTCGACGAACTGCTGCAGCGTGTCACTGCCGTGTGGCCAGATTAAAAAAGTATCGTCGACGTATCTGTAGAAGCATGATGGGCGGAGGTGAGCACTGCTCAACGCTCGTTCTATTGCTGGTGACAGTGGTGAACCCATGGCTGTTCCATCCGTCATTTCATAATGATTTCAACTGTATAAAAAGTAAGTGGTCGTCAAGGTATGCCGGAACAACTTCAAAATTCCTGAGGAAAAATGAGCAGCCAACAGTTGTAATGTGTCATCCACAGGTATTGTTGGCACCTATAGTTGGTCACTGCCCACATCGTATTAAGAATTCAAAAATGTTTGTTGATATCATAAAACAGATGAAGATAGGCCCAAGTGATATCATGGTCAGCCTCGACGTGGTTTCTCTGTTCACCAAAGTGCAAGCAACGCTGGATAGAAACTACATCTATGGAAGTAGAGGGCACCACTTCACTACGCTCCATATCGCTGTTGCTATGACGTATTCCAGCCAATCAGAAGCCTCCCTTGGCATATAAAAGTGGGAACCTCGCTAGTTCACGACAGTCAGTTTTAGCCCTGACGACGACCGTGGAGGTAGTGGTCCAAAGCTTGGAGTTTTATCCTGAATTGACGCGGCATGTACACCGAGAGATTTTTATTCGTACAAATCTGTTACTATACACATTCTCCTTGACAAAGTTGATTTCTCTCTCTCTCTCTCTCTCTCTCTCTCTCTCTCTCTCTCTGCCAGGTCTTTGTCGTGGCCACAAGAAACAATGTTATCGTTCCAGTTTCAAAATATATTTTAATTTTCTAGTAACCCAATATTATACATCAAATTTAGTTTTCATTCTCAATTTGTCCCTCTCTGTTCATAAATTTTCTTCAATATTTCTTCTTCTAAATAATGCTGGAAATCCTTGTATCCATATGGGTGATGGTCTTCCTGATGGTCCCCGTTCCATGATGCATCACAGCAATCTCTCCTCTCAAAATCTTATTCATGCATCCATACCATATGAGTTGTTTTTTTTTTCCACAGAATCAGTAACTGAACATTTGACATTCATTTTCTTCCTAACAACTTCGTCTCTGACCCTTTCCACTTGCATATCCCTGCATACGATGTCCAAAAGTCCATGGCAGTTACCATCAATCTTTTCAATAATTTTGATTTAACTGTCCACACTTCTGATCCGTATGCTGTAATGTATCTGATTGTTTTATTTGTTTCCTTTCTGATTTATTGATAAATACCATTTAATGTTCCAATAGTGAACTTCCAAGCATTAATTCTTGAACTAATTCACATATCTTACCATCTGGAGTGATTTTTACTCCTATGTACTTGTTCTCTTCAGTATGGGTAATCGTTCCCATTCACTCTTTCACTAATAAATCTTGATTTGTACCTCTTATTAAAATGTATTTTATTCATGTTGACCCGTGGGCCCCATTTTTTATACTCATTTGTTAATTAAGTGGTGATATATCCTCTTATGTCAAAATTAATTAGCCAATAGCAAATTGTAGTAAATATATTTTCTTACACTTTGACAGGCAGCATTCCTGCTGCAATCTCTTTTGTAAACTTAAATGTATGTGAGAGGAAGTTAAATACATAAAATAAGGGAAAGGCAACCACTCGTGTACAGTCGATTGATGCGTGGTGCACAGAAATGTATTACAGAAAACAGTAGTTACATTAGCTTTTGAGCTCTTGCTCTTTTTCTAGTAAAAGTACACACATTCTCACACACTCAGACACCCAAATATGCACTCCTGCAATAGCAGCAAAACTGGTTATTTAAAGGAGGTGCCTGAGCAGATGGTGGTAATAGGGGGATAGCTTTTATGGAATTTGTGTGTCCCCCCTTACTCTTTTGACACACAACTTTTGATTCGGGGAGGAGGAATCAGTCCCAGGTGACTAGTAAGTATCGGCATGTCCTGTGCCAGTAAGGAAGGAAATGTTTGTAAATTATTGGGTACACTGTGTGCATGAGTAATTTGCTTGGTAAAATTTTCCAATAACCATGTGTAATGTGGAGATACACCATTTTCCCCCCAAATCCCAGATGTTCTACAAGAGTTACACTTTCACCATAAATATAATTTTGTAATATTGACAAGAATTGCAGCAAGTACTAAAAATCGTGTTCTTATGTATGCTATACATACTATTTCCAGTAAACAAAGAAGTTGATTTTTAACAGAAGTCAAACTTCAGACACGGCCCTATTTTTTTGCTCTAGCACCTGCTGCAATCTCTTTTGTAAACTTAAATGTATGTGAAAGGAAGTTAAATACATAAAATAAGGGAAAGGCAACCACTCGTGTACAGCCGATTGATGCATGGTGCACAGAAATGTATTACAGAAAACAGTAGTTACACTAGCTTTTGAGCTCTTGCTCTTTTTCTAGTAAAAGTACACACATTCTCACACACTCAGACACCCAAATATGCACTCCTGCAATAGCAGCAAAACTGGTTATTTAAAGGAGGTGCCTGAGCACCATTACTTAAATAATGTGTAGAGCACATCATGATATTCGTGATAGTTATGATATGTTATACATATTATTTAAGTAGTGACAAATGTAATGTTGAGACTTAAACCATTTTAACTCTTATCTGTGAAGATGGTCCATGACTGAAACCAGTTGATATTTGGGTTTAAAATAAGAGCAGCTCATGGTCAAACATGCATTTTAAACAGTAAAAGTTTTAATTTCTCTCTCTCTCTCTCTCTCTCTCTCTCTCTCTCTCTCTCTCTCTCTCTCTCTCTCTCTCTCTCTCTTTCTTTCTTTCTTTCTTTCTCTTTCTCCCTTTCTCTCTCTAAGGGAGAAAGAGAAAGAGAGAGAGAGAGAGAGAGAGAGAGAGAATGAGGAAAAATTTTCAAGAGCTGAACAGCAGAAAACAGATGCAGCTAAAGATAGAGATGACCTCAGCATAGATAGATTTGTGTGTCCCCCATTACTCTTTTGACACACAACTTTTGATCCATGGCAACAATGGGGTTAGGATTATCTCACATGGATAAGTTATTTTATTTTTTACACCACATGATTGAACTTTCAAGTGTTTTGAAACCGGTCATGCATCCTGTATAAGACTATTAATTTAGCAACTGTTGTGCATTTTCTTCTTTTTATAAAACAGGTGTGTGCGTGCGCATGCGCGCTCGTGTTTTTGTGTGTGCCTGTCGATGGCTCAACACTTCAGTGATTCGCTGAGTGGTCACTTTTACTCCTAAATAAAAATATTAATGGAATAGACAATGTACTAGTGACAAAACACACGTCAGCGAAACTTATAACAAAAGTTTTGCTATCGGATAAACATCGCACGGAATAACATTGCTGTGCTGTCAATAGAGTGATCACTACAGTGCTGACTATACATATTCAAATCCAACACCCACACCAGTAGTAAAGTTGTCCATGCTACTGACTCCTCAGATAACAAAGATGTTGAACAAATGTCTGTTGAGAAAAGAGAATTATTCAGTATATTTTTATATCAACGAAAATAATCAATTTGTAAAATATAATGTAATTGGATGGGCAAAAAATTTACTCACCAAATGGAGGCAGGACAGTACATATGTAAAGGTATTGTAATTTGCAAGCTTTCAGAGTCAATGGCTGCTTCGTCCAGCTGAAAAGGTTCTGGGTGACTTTGTAACTCTACCTCATTGCCTACGCCTCTCCAGCCTTTCCCTACACCCATCTTCCTCCCCCTTCAACTCTTCTGCCAGAAGGAGCCACTGGCTCCGAAAGCTTGCAAACTGCAATACCTTTATACACACCATTTTGTGAGTAGATTTTTTTGCCCATCCAATTACAGAATATTTTCAATCTAATTTTATTCAGCTTGTTATGGGAAATGAGAACTAATTTGTGATGGGGACACTAATCCATAGTAGGAGAATTAAGAGACTTCAGAATAATAGAACAACATGGACTGGTGGCAAAGCAATGAAAGATGAAACTGGTGAATAGAACTTAGCACAGAACAATTTAATCATTGCAAACATGTGCTTGAAGAATAATGAACAAAAATTGGATACATGGAAGAAACCTGGAGGCACTGAAATGTTTCAGGCAGATTATATTATGGTAAGACAGATATATACCAGGATTTAAACTGGAAAATACTTCCAGTGGCTAATGTAGATTCTGTCCATAATTCATTGGTTATGAAGTACAGATTAACGAGGAAGAAATTGTAAAAAGGTAAGAAATTAACCAGATGAGCCCAGTGAATTAAAAGAACCAGAAGTTTTTCAGTTTCAGAGGAAGCATTAAGGAACTGTTGACCAAAACAGGGGAAGGAAATACAATAGAAGACAAATGGATAACATTGAGAGGTAAAATAGGGAAGTCAGCATAGGATCAAGTAGGTAAAAGGACAGAGCCCCATAGAAATCATTAGATAACAGATGACAGTATTGCATTTAATTAACAAAAGAAAAAAATATAATAAAGGAGGGGGAAAGGTCTACATACATCAAAAAAATTACATTGACAGAAAGTCTGAAATGGTCATCTAGGAATGGTCAGAGGAAAAATCCATGTCTATAGAAGAATAGATGCCACATTTTAAAAAATTAGAGCCCTTAGAGAAAAGAGAGAGACTGTATAATATGAAGAGCTCAGCTGGCAAGCCAGTACTAACGAAAGAAAGGAAGGCTGAAAGGTATATATAGAAGGGCTATACTAAGCAAAAATTCTAAAGGCACTGTTACAGAGAAGGAAGAGGAGACACACGAAGATAAGATGTGTATAATACTGCAAGAAAAACTTGACAGGGTGCTGAAAGAGCTAAGTCGAAATGTGTTCGCTGGAATAGATGACATTCCCTCAAAATGACCGAGATTTATGGGTGAGCCAACCATGATAAAATAATTCCATCTGATATGCAAGATGTTTGAGACAGGCAAAATACCCTCAGACTTAGGAAAAATGTAATAATTCCACTTCCAAAGGAGGAAGTTGCTGAACTGCCTGTACAGGTCAAAATGATTTTACAGCTTTGTTATGACATAGAAATTTATTGAGATAACTTACACAATTGGTAGATGTGTCTTTTGTAACAAAAAATCTCGTGTTTCACATAAAAAGTGTTGAGTATCATTTTTGTTCAATGTGACTACCATTTGTGGTGCGGCGTACATCCCACATGTAATCAATTTCTTCCTACAGTCATTGCAGCAAATCAGGCTTAACTTGTTTAGTGACAGCGGAGATTCAATTTTTCGGAATTTGGGAGGAAAATGCACACATTCTTTAATGAAACCCCAGAGGAAGAAATCCAGTGGTGTCGAGTCTGGGTAACAACATGGCCGTGCAGTTGGCCCTTTACGGCCAGTCCACAGACCTTGGAAGCAATTATCAAGAATACCTCAAACTTCCGTGAGGAAATACGGTGCACCATCTTGCTGGTGGTAAACCATCCCATTGCAGGCGTCTTCATCGGTCTGTGGAATTAAAAAGTTTTCAAGCATATCCAGATACACAACACCAGTGACAGTTTTCTCACATCAGTAACAGTAACCATTTCAGTTGTGCACTACACCTTTGTCATAGGCAACAAACTTTTTCGATACTGGCTTCTAAAATAGTGCTCAATTTTTACTGCAGAGCTGCAGTAGCCACCAGAAAGATCGCGGGAGGCGCACATTGGCACGGCGCGTCACGGACGGTAGTTGCCGCAAGTAGAGTCCCATCCACCAGAGGGCATGCGAGAATTCGGACGCGACCTCTGCCGGCATAACAACAACAACAACAACTCCGGCAGCACGGGCCGTGCCCAGTCAGTTAACATCGAGCATGCCTAGGACACAGTCCCGGTCTACGCTAAGATAAGTTCACGTAAACGTGAACAGTGTTGTTACACAATTGGCGATGAGTAGGGTCGTTCTTTCACGTGTTGCGTCATTGTTCCGGTTTCGCAGCTTCTCCACGGCATGGAGGATTTGGTGCAGGTTTTGGTTGCGCAGCAGACGGAGCTCATGGCCACCATGAAACAAGTGCTTCCGGCGTTACTCTCCCCGCCGTCTGCTCCGGCGCCGTTCCCTCCTCCCTTTTCCCCCGTATGACGAGACGGCAGAGGATTGGGACGCATACGAACATCGCCTTCGGCAGCATTTCCAGGCGTTTCATGTTGCCGATGCGGAGGTACGTCGTGCTCTCTTCTTGTCTTGGATATCTCCCTCGCTGTATCAAGTTTTGCGGCAGCTAGCGCCGTTGCAGGAACCCTCGTCCTTGTCTTTTGACGCATTGTGTCCATTGCTGTCTTCATATTATTGCCGCCACACGCATGTTGTGGCGGCTAGGGTCGAGTTCTATCAATGCGAGAAACAGCCCCATCAGTCTTACCGGGTGTGGGCCGCTACCCTGCACGGTCTTAGTCGCAAGTGTCATTTTGTCACGGAGCAGTCGCGAGAGTTGTATGCCCACGTTATGGTACGCGACGTCATTTTTCGTTCGGCCCCTGATAGGTAGGTCCGGCAACGGCCCCTGCAGTTAGAAGACCCTTCCCTCGAGGAAGTCCTGTCCATTGCTCAATCATATGAAGTCTCTCACGCAGCAGGTCAACAGCTGGAAGCGTGGTGCGACGTCGCGGCGGTTCAGGGCGGCGCGGCCGCGTCCACTGTGTCCGGGGTGGACGACGTGCGAGCGGCCCCTGTTGCCGTCCTGTGCATCGTGCTATATACATCACGATCGGTCAGAGTGCCCCCAGCGTTGGGCCATTTGTTGCAAATGTAATAAAAAAGTACAATTGCTAAAGTTTGCCGCTCAGCCTCAAAAGAATCGAAAGAAGCAGGTACAGAGGTCATGGACGTTGACATTCAGGAAGTTTAATCAGGCCAGGCTCCCGACGCATAGGCACGCAAACTCTTTATCGAGGTGTCGGTTCGGTCGTGCCGGTTACTACTGCAAGTAGATACGGGCGCGGCAGTTTCATTGTTGAATGCACAAACTTATTCCGACCTTGGATCGCCCCCATTGGCACCAGTTTACCGGCGTCTACGCGGTTATGGTAAACAGTTCATTCCCCTACTGGGTCAATTCACTACCGACGTGACTTACAAATCAGTCACTCGGCCTATTACTTTTATTGTTGTCAATGATGCGAGCTCCACTAACCTTTCTTGCCTGGATGCCTTTCAAGCTTTCGGTTTTTCTATCGCTGACACCATACAGTTGGTCTCCGAAGACATTCCCTATCAATCATTGGAATCTTTGATCTTAGACTTCCCAGATATTTTTGAGGAGGGCCTGGGGCGTGTTTCAGATTTTGAAGCTCACTTAACGTTGAAGGCGTCGGCTCACCTGCGTTTTCTACATGCGAGGCAGATCCCCTTGGCTCTCCGCCCTCAGGTAAAGAAAGAGCTAGACCGGCTGACAGCCCTAGGGGTCGTTCTTCCCATTTCTTCCAATGAGTAGGCTTCGCCCCTCGTTATTGTAAGGAAGCCCTCGGGAAAATTATGTCTTTGTGGCGATTTCAAGGCCACCATTAATTCCCAATTGGTGGTGGACACCTATCCTTTGTCTCGTGCTGATGGTTTGTTCTCCGCTGTGGCGGGAGGCCAATATTTTTCGAAAATCGATCTGTCGGAGACTTATCATCAGATACCACTTGATGAGGACTCCAAACGGCTGGCGGTCATCAACACCCCATTTGGCCTTTACCAATACCAGCGGTTGGCCTTTGGAATATCCAGTGCCCCGGCGATATTCCAGCGTTATCTTGAGCATGTCACATCGACAATCCCTCATTGTATTAATTACCTGGATGACATAATTGTCACAGGCCGCAGCACGAAGGAACACTTGCATAACCTTCGCACACTCTTTCTCAAATTCAGGTCTGTGGGCATTGCAACCTGCAACCTGCATAAGTCAACCTTCTTCCAACCGTCCATTGAGTATGTGGGCTACATCATCTCTCGGCACAGCATCCAGCCACTAGGCAGTTTGGTCCAAGGTATTGTCGACCTTCCTCGGCCCGCTTCGCTGAAAGAGTTACAAGCTTTTTTAGGCAAGACAGCCTATTACCACCGGTTCATTCCCAGGGCTTCCACTATAGCCTTCCCCCTGTACTGCCTTCTGCGCAAGGGTGTTCCTTTTGATTGGTTGCCTGCATGCGAGTGAGCGTTCACCTCGTTGGAGGGCCTCCTCACGTCAGCCCCTTGTTTGGCTACTTTTGATCCCCATAAGCTGTTGGTCCCGGCTACAGATGCTTCGCAGTATGGGGTGGGGGCGGTCCTGGCCCATCGCAACGCAGATGGTTGCGAGCAACCACTGGTGTTTGCGTCTAAAACACTTAGTCCCGCGCAGGCCCATTACTCCCAGGTGGAAAAAGAGGCTTTGGCCATTGTCTACGCTGTTACCAAGTTTCACCCTTTCTTGTATGGCACGAAGTTTCAGTTAATCACTGACCATAAGCCGTTAATATCGTTATTTGGCCCCACCTCTCAGATTCCGGATAGGGCGCCCCACAGACTACAGCGCTGGGCCTTGTTCCTCTCTAAGTACCATTATGACATTCATTTTCGCTCTACAGGATAGCATGCCAACGCCGACGCTCTTTCCCGTCTTCCGGTGGGCCCGGATCCTACGTTCGATCGAGAGGAGATTATGTGTTTTCATTTGGATGTGGCGTCCCGCCAAGCGGTTGATGGCTTCCCGATCACTAGTTCTCGAGTCGCCAGGGAAACGGCAGCTGACCCGGTTCTCCGGCAAGTAGTTCGCCTCATTCAGCAGGGGTGGTCATCCCGCCCTCCGGGCCGGGCCTCGGACCCTCTTCGTAATTATTTTCTTCTACGAGCCCGCCTCTCAGTCTTGGAAGGAGTTCTCCTTCTGGCTACCGATGATACAGCTCCTCGCGTGGTTGTTCCTGCAAGTTTACGAAGGGAGGTCCTCACGTTATTACATGCGGGGCACTGGGGTGTTTCCCATACTAAAACCTTGGCTCGCAGACATGTGTACTGGCCCGGTATTGACAGAGAAATTGAGCACTTGGTGGCCGCCTGTTTCCCGTGTGCGAGCCAACAAGCATCTCCCAGGGCAGCGTTCTCTTCATGGCCGCCGGCAACCCAAGCATGGGAACGTGTTCACATCGACTTTGCGGGCCCGTTTCTCAATGGCTTTTGGCTCATTGTCATTGACGCTTATTCCAGATTCCCATATGTGGTTCGCTGCTCTTCAACCACTTTAGAAGTTGCAATCCAGGCACTAGCAAAAATCTTTTCTGTGGAAGGTCTGCCAATAACCCTGGTCTCGGACAATGGACCGCAGTTTATTTCGCAGACCTTCCAGGATTTTTGTAGGCGCTTCGGTATTCGACACGTTTGCTCTCCCCCCTTCCATCCACAATTGAATGGGGAAGCTGAGCGCATGGTGCGCACATTTAAGATGCAGATGAAAAAGTATGTACACGAATTTCCTGCGGAGGAAGCATTGACGTTTTTCTTGACGGCATACCGGACCACACCAATGGGAGAACGCAGACCCGCAGAGCTCCTCCATGGGCGTCAACCTCGGACTCTGCTGCACCTCCTCCGGCCTGGTCCTCGCCAGTCTTCACAAAACGGAGTACCTGGCTTTCCACTGGGTATGTCGGTCTGGGCCCGTGGGTTTGGCCACAATCCACGTTGGATACCGGCAGTGGTCCTGCGCCGAAATGGCCGCCGGCTCTATACCTTGCAGGCGGGGGACCGGGTGGTACGTCGTCACCAAAATCAGCTACGTCCACGTTCGGGCACCCACCCTCCGACCTCTCGGACACCGGCTTCCCCATTGCCGGCACCCGTGTTGGTTTTGCAGGGGACGTTACCTGTCACCCCGCTGTGACTCTGCCGCCCTGTGATGGTTCTCAGCCTTGGCAGCCTCCAGTAGCTCCAGCACCGGCATCACCATCGTTCGAGATGCCCCAGCGAGAGCCGGCCCCCCTAGCAGGCCCGGTTTCTCAGGAGACTGGTTCACCTGTGGTCGTCCCTTCCCCATCGTCCCCGCCACTGGGTCTTGCCCCTCCCGAGGTGGAACAGGATCCGGAGTTCGACAGCTTGTCGCCCGTTCTGTCCCGGGCTCCGGTTGTGGGACGACGGGGGCCCCTTCGTGTGGGTCACTTCCAGCCGTATTCGAAGGTTCCGGCTCGAGGGTTGGCATATCCCCTCGACTCCGGCCTTCCAATGGATGTGGAGGTCATCGCTCCTGCCCGACACTCCACCTTCCGATGCAGTGGATCACAGTAGCTTCCCCCCCGAAGGAGGAGGAGTGCAGTAGCCACCAGAAAGATCGCGGGAGGCGCACATCGGCACGGCCCGTCACGGACGGTAGTTGCCGCAAGTAGAGTCCCGTCCACCAGAGGGCACGCGAGAATTCGGACGCAACCTCTTCCGGCATAACAACAACAACGACTCCGGCAGCACGGGCCGTGCCCAGTCAGTTAACATCGGGTATGCTTAGGACACAGTCCTGGTCTACGCTAAGTGAAGTGCGACGTAAACGTGAACAGTGTTACTACACGAGCATTCCACCCTCTATCAGGCCACCCAGTACACCTGAAGACACAGGCTTCTCAATTGTGTATTATGTTCCACTTCACTTACTGCCTTCCAGAGCTTCTGTGTGCTATACACAGTAGCCCTTTAGTGCAACATATCCAATAATACCTCCACTTGCTCGCAGATGATGGAGCCAATGTCATGTTCTTGTGAGTTCCTGGTCACATCAGTGTGTCAGGGAATGAAGCTTACAATGGTCTGGGAGAGAGATAATGTGACTTGTTCAGAGCTGAAGTAATTATTGTTCAGCCACACTAGAACTTGTACGAGGGCAGTTCAATAAGTAATGCAACACATTTTTTTTCTCGGCCAATTTTGGTTGAAAAAACCGGAAATTTCTTGTGGAATATTTTCAAACATTCCCGCTTCGTCTCGTATAGTTTCATTGACTTCCGACAGGTGGCAGCACTGTACAGAGCTGTTAAAATGGCGTCTGTAATGGATGCGCGTTGCAAACAATGGGCAGTGATCGAGTTTCTTTTGGCGGAAAACCAGGGCATCTCAGATATTCATAGGCTCTTGCAGAATGTCTACGGTGATCTGGCAGTGGACAAAAGCACGGTGAGTCGTTGGGCAAAGCGTGTGTCGTCATCGCCGCAAGGTCAAGCAAGACTGTCTGATCCCCCCGTGCGGGCCGGCCGTGCACACCTGTGACTCCTGCAATGGCGGAGCGTGCGAACACACTTGTTCGAGATGATCGACGGATCACCGTCAAACAACTCAGTTCTCAACTTGACATCTCTGTTGGTAGTGCTGTCACAATTGTTCACCAGTTGGGATATTCAAAGGTTTGTTCCCGCTGGGTCCCTCGTTGTCTAACCGAACACCATAAAGAGCAAAGGAGAACCATCTGTGCGGAATTGCTTGCTCGTCATGTGGCTGAGGGTGACAATTTCTTGTCAAAGATTGTTACAGGCGATGAAACATGGGTTCATCACTTCGAACCTGAAACAAAACGGCAATCAATGGAGTGGCGCCACACCCACTCCCCTACCAAGAAAAAGTTTAATGCCATACCCTCAGCCGGTAAAGTCATGGTTACAGTCTTCTGGGACGCTGAAGGGGCTATTCTGTTCGATGTCCTTCCCTATAGTCAAACGATCAACTCTGAAGTGTATTGTGCTACTCTTCAGAAATTGAAGAAACGACTTCAGCGTGTTCGTAGGCACAAAAATCTGAACGAACTTCTCCTTCTTCATGACAACGCAAGACCTCACACAAGTCTTCGCGCCCGAGAGGAGCTCACAAAACTTCAGTGGACTGTTCTTCCTCATGCACCCTACAGCCCCGATCTCGCACCGTCGGATTTCCATATGTTTGGCCAATGAAGGACGCAATCCGTGGGAGGCACTACGCGGATGACGAAGAAGTTATTGATGCAGTACGACGTTGGCTCCGACATCGACCAGTGGAATGGTACCGTGCAGGCATACAGGCCCTCATTTCAAGGTGGCGTAAGGCCATAGCATTGAATGGAGATTACGTTGAAAAATAGTGTTGTGTAGATAAAAGATTGGGGAATAACCTGGTGTATTTCAATGCTGAATAGAACAACCCCTGTTTCAGAAAAAAAATGTGTTGCATTACTTATTGAACTGCCCTCGTATATCCAGAAATGTGCGCAGGTATGGATGTGGGCATGTTAAGAAATGTTGTTGCAGTTCTGGAACATTAGTTCAGTGTTAATTCCTTTGAATTTTGGTGTATGGCTTAATATTTACATTATTTCCCCAACAATGTATTCTCTCTTTGTTTTGACTTCTTCTCCAAAAAGGTCGATTTAAAAATGCAAGTCCTTGTTGCATCGGGAGGTGAAGAATAGGAAGTAGCTAGGTATGAGAATGAAAACTTGCACCTTCCACATATTATAACTTTTAATTAGCACCATACTGGGGGAGCACAATTACACACGTTCTTTTACCATACCAGCTCAAAAAAAACCAACAGACACTGAGATCGGTGAAAGAAAAAAAAACAACAAATGAGGTATATAAAATAACCGATAGTTTACCCTTACACTTTCTTAGGTAATTATACCTCCCTATGATATTTTTGCTTCCCCCCATGAACCATGGACCTTGCCGTTGGTGGGGAGGCTTGCGTGCCTCAGTGATACAGATAGCCGTACCGTAGGTGCAACCACAATGGAGGGGTATTTGTTGAGAGGCCAGACAAACGTGTGGTTCCTGAAGAGGGGCAGCAGCCTTTTCAGTAGTTGCAAGGGCAACAGTCTGGATGATTGACTGATCTGGCCTTGTAACAATAACCAAAATGACCTTGCTGTGCTGGTACTGCGAACGGCTGAAAGCAAGGCGAAACTACAGCCGTAATTTTTCCCGAGGGCATGCAGCTTTACTGTATGATTAAATGATGATGGCGTCCTCTTGGGTAAAATATTCCGGAGGTAAAATAGTCCCCCATTCGGATCTCCGGGCGGGGACTACTCAGGAGGATGTCGTTATCAGGAGAAAGAAAACTGGCGTTCTACGGATCGGAGCATGGAATGTCAGATCCCTTAATCGGGCAGGTAGGTTAGAAAACTTAAAAAGGGAAATGGATAGGTTGAAGTTAGATATAGTGGCTATTAGTGAAATTCGGTGGCAGGAGGAACAAGACTTTTGGTCAGGTGACTACAGGGTTATAAACACAAAATCAAATAGGGGTAATGCAGGAGTAGGTTTAATAATGAATAGGAAAATAGGAATGCGGGTAAGCTACTACAAACAGCACAGTGAACGCATTATTGTGGCCAAGATAGATACGAAGCCCACACCTACTACAGTAGTACAAGTTTATATGCCAACTAGCTCTGCAGATGACGAAGAAATTGAAGAAATGTATGATGAAATAAAAGAAATTATTCAGATAGTGAAGGGAAACGAAAATTTAATAGTCATGGGTAACTGGAATTCGAGTGTAGGAAAAGGGAGAGAAGGAAACATAGTCGGTGAATATGGATTGGGGCTAAGAAATGAAAGAGGAAGCCGCCTGGTAGAATTTTGCACAGAGCACAACATAATCATAGCTAACACTTGGTTTAAGAATCGTGAAAGAAGGTTGTATGCATGGAAGAACCCTGGAGATACTAAAAGGTATCAGATAGATTATATAATGGTAAGACAGAGATTTAGGAACCAGGTTTTAAATTGTAAGACATTTCCAGGAGCAGATGTGGACTCTGACCACAATCTATTGGTTATGACCTGTAGATTAAAACTGAAGAAACTGCAAAAAGGTGGGAATTTAAGGAGATGGGACCTAGAAAAACTGAGAGAACCAGAGGTTGTACAGAGTTTCAGGGAGAGCATAAGGGAGCAATTGACAGGAATGGGGGAAAGAAATACAGTAGAAGAAGAATGGGTAGCTTTGAGGGATGAAGTAGTGAAGGCAGCAGAGGATCAAATAGGTAAAAAGACGAGGGCTAGTAGAAATCCTTGGGTAACAGAAGAAATATTGAATTTAATTGATGAAAGGAGAAAATATAAAAATGCAGTAAATGAAGCAGGCAAAAAGGAATACAAACGTCTCAAAAATGAGATCGTCAGGAAGTGCAAAATGGCTAAGCAGGGATGGCTAGAGGACAAATGTAACGGTGTAGAGGCTTATCTCACTAGGGGTAAGATAGACACTGCCTACAGGAAAATTAAAGAGACCTTTGGAGATAAGAGAACGACTTGTATGAATATCAAGAGCTCAGATGGAAACCCAGTTCTAAGCAAAGAAGGGAAAGCAGAAAGGTGGAAGGAGTATATAGAGGGTCTATACAAGGGCGATGTGCTTGAGGACAATATTATGGAAATGGAAGAGGATGTAGATGAAGATGAAATGGGAGATACGATACTGCGTGAAGAGTTTGACAGAGCACTGAAAGACCTGAGTCGAAACAAGGCCCCCGGAGTAGACAACATTCCATTGGAACTACTGACGGCCTTGGGAGAGCCAGTCCTGACAAAACTCTACCATCTGGTGAGTAAGATGTATGAAACAGGCAAAATACCCTCAGACTTCAAGAAAAATATAATAATTCCAATCCCAAAGAAAGCAGGTGTTGACAGATGTGAAAATTACCGAACTATCAGTTTAATAAGTCACAGCTGCAAAATACTAACACGAATTCTTTACAGACGAATGGAAAATCTAGTAGAAGCCAACCTCGGGGAAGGTCAGTTTGGATTCCGTAGAAACACTGGAACACGTGAGGCAATACTGACCTTACGACTTATCTTAGAAGAAAGGTTAAGGAAAGGCAAACCTACGTTTCTAGCATTTGTAGACTTAGAGAAAGCTTTTGACAGTGTTGACTGGAATACTCTCAAATTCTAAAGGTGGCAGGGGTAAAATACAGGGAGCGAAAGGCTATTTACAATTTGAACAGAAACCAGATGCCAGTTATAAGAGTCGAGGGACATGAAAGGGAAGTAGTGGTTGGGAAGGGAGTGAGACAGGGTTGTAGCGTCTCCCCGATGTTGTTCAATCTGTATATTGAGCAAGCAGTAAAGGAAACAAAAGAAAAATTCGGAGTAGGCATTAAAATCCATGGAGATGAAATAAAAACTTTGAGGTTCGCCGATGACATTGTAATTCTGTCAGAGACAGCAAAGGACTTGGAAGAGCAGTTGAACGGAATGGACAGTGTCTTGAAAGGAGGATATAAGATGAACATCAACAAAAGCAAAACAAGGGTAATGGAATGTAGTCTAATTAAATCAGGTGATGCTGAGGGAATTAGATTAGGAAATGAGACACTTAAAGTAGTAAAGGAATTTTGCTATTTGGGGAGCAAAATAACAGATGATGGTCGAAGTAGAGAGGATATAAAATGTAGACTGGCAATGGCAAGGAAATCGTTTCTGAAGAAGAGAAATTTGTTAGCACTGAGTATAGATTTAAATGTCAGGAAGTCATTTCTGAAAGTATTTGTATGGAGTGTAGCCATGAATGGAAGTGAAACATGGACGATAAATAGTTTGGACAAGAAGAGAATAGAAGCATTCGAAATGTGGTGCTACAGAAGAATGCTGAAGATTAGATGGGTAGATCACATAACTAATGAGGAAGTATTGAATAGGATTGGGGAGAAGAGAAGTTTGTGGCACAACTTGACCAGAAGACTGGATCGGTTGGTAGGACATATTCTGAGGCATCAAGGGATCACCAATTTAGTATTGGAGGGCAGCGTGGAGGGTAAAAATTGTAGAGGGAGACCAAGAGATGAATACACTAAGCAGATTCAGAAGGATGTAGATTGCAGTAGGTACTGGGAGATGAAGAAGCTTGCACAGGATAGAGTAGCATGGAGAGCTGCATCAAACCAGTCTCAGGACTGAAGACAACAACAACAACATGATATTTTTGATGCACATGGACAGTGCGAATGTTTATTTATATGTGTAGTTCATGTAAAGAACCTACACAAGATGCTGATGCTGAGGGTGCAGACCAACTACCTAGGCCTTTTAGCTATCCCGTCCCTCTGTGTTGCCGCAAGTAGGAAATTTTGTCACTCTTGCACCAATAGTGGTCTTCTCCTGTGGGAACAAACTCCAAGAAATCAAACACTCTAGAGAGCTCAGACAAATACCTCTGCCCCTCCCATCACGAGGAGATACTTCTAGCTCGGCTGAATATTGGGCACTGTCAGTCCAGTCACCGTCATTTGTTAAGGGGAGACCCCGCGCCATTCTGTGCTTACTGCAGACGACCATTGACTTTGCCATTTTCTGACCCAAAGTCAATGTTGTAACTGTTTACGTTTTAATGTCTGCCTGCCTTCTACAGCTCGTACTTTGTATGCTAAAATATCTGATAAGATATTCTATTGTATGGCTTGGTATAGAATGACACGCTACTGAAACTGTTTTCATGCAAACCGAAGCACTCGGCAAAGGCAGAGGACCCGCCACCCTAGCATATTTGACCTGAAGTGGTAATTGTGACAATATTATGAAAAGTAACAATACCAGAGAAGGAAAGTTGCTACTCACGATATAGCGGAGATGCTGAGTCACAATAGGCACAATAAAAAGATTCCCACAATTGTGCCTATCGTGACTCAGCATCTCCGCTATATGGTGAGTAGCAACTTTCCTTCTCTGGTATTGTTACATTCCATCCTGGACTTTCCATTGTTTAATATTGTGAAAAGGGTAGAGTTCTACTCACCATATGGTGGAGATGCTGGGTCTCAGATAAGCATAACAAAAAGTCTATTAAATAAGTAAGCTTTCAGCCAAAAAGGCATCAATTGCAATTATACAACAGACACACGTGACCACAGTCTCTGACTGCCAAGGCCAGACTGTGGGCAGCAATATGTGATGGGAGAAGTGTGGTGTCACCGCCAGACACCACACTTGCTAGGTGGTAGCTTTAAATCGGCCGCGGTCCATTAGTACATGTCGGACCCGCGTGTCGCCACTGTCAGGGATCGCAGACCGAGCGCCACCACAAGGCAGGTCTCGAGATACAGACTAGCACTCGCCCCAGTTGTACGGACGACGTAGCTAGCGATGCACACTGACGAAGCCTCGCTCATTTGCAGAGCAGATAGTTAGAATAGCCTTCAGCTATGTCCACGGCTACGACCTAGCAAGGCGCCATTAGCCTTACATAGCAATTGATAATTATCGTCTAAAGCATGTCTCAACAAGAACGATGTATACAACAAGGATGGATTAAAGTTAAGTATTCCAAAAGCAACGTACTTTTCTTTATAGCATTCATTGAGCGTCCTGTTTCAGACGTCACGATATTCTGCGTGAGCTTATAGCGTGCATATCGGCCCCCTCAAAATAACACTGTGTCGGCACTTCTGTCGACACATCAAGAAGCAATCTGGGTGGTAGAGGTAAGGAGGAGGTGAGACTGGGGCAGGGACGGGAAGGAATGTGAGGGTAGGGGTGGGGGATTGTCAAGTGCCACTTGTGGGAACATACAGGTACGAGTTGGAGAGAGGGTAGGGCAGCTAGGTGCAGTTGGGATGTTTGACAGGAGGGAGCACAAAGGAGAGAAGTAAAAAGACTGGGTGTCTTGATGGAATAGGGAACTGTGTAGTGCCAGTGTGTGAACAGTAGAGGTGGTAAAAAATAACTTAACTGATAGAAATAGCTGGTTACTGAGAAGTAACAGTTACTGCAATAACCGTTCCTCTGATTCTGGCAGTTATTTCAATAACTGTCAAGTGTCAACAGTGCCTCACGCCATCTGTTGACCAAAGATCGTACTGCGCATTTGGAAGGCATTCTATAGGCCATGGGAATAACTGTGAGACTGCGCGCCATCTGTTGATAAGAACTGTGTACTATTTCGTGGGCCTTCGTTACTTTTAGCACAAACAATTAAATAAAGTTTGTCCGAGCAGTGGCTGATAGGAGCTGCAGTGCAGGCATTAACAAGTACAGTCGATCCCTTGAGCCACCGCCTTACGTGTTAATTTACCTTGGACGGGTAGTACAAGGAGAGTTACCATAAG
Source organism: Schistocerca americana (assembly GCF_021461395.2). Lineage (NCBI taxonomy): Eukaryota > Metazoa > Arthropoda > Insecta > Orthoptera > Acrididae > Schistocerca > Schistocerca americana. The sequence goes on from NC_060129.1 coordinate 143,028,047, forward strand.
GAATTCGAGCGACTATGGAAATAACTGTCAGAGATCGGTATTCTCCTCTGGCAGTTGTCGTTATTGGCTCACAGTTCTCGTTCTCTGGCAGTTATCGGGCTACCACTACAGGTAACATGGAAGCTGGTAGCGGAATAACTGTGTGTCTGTGTTCCTGACACAGTGACTCCAGTCTTGGACCCCGGTGATATTTCCAGAAAGGATAGCAACTGGAGCGAACAAATATTTTCGTACTTCTTCGGAAATAGCTGCTGGACATCGCGAATGATGTTAGAAAGTATAACATAATACATTTGAATATAATAATTATCCTCATCATTTGTCAGGAGATTGTCAAAATATGTGAATATATTACAGTAACTGCTAATATTTACAGAATTGATACACTTACAGAATAAAACACAGTTACACACTTTTAATAAATTTATCGTTCACAGAATACTCGAGCATGACTGTTGCGACCAAGTGCTGTCAAAATTGAAATATAGCAGAATTTTTACCTAAGCTGGTCTATCAGTCTCTGTTAAGATATTCATCTAAAGAGTAGAAGGAGGGGTCAATGGAAGCGTCTGATTCCACCTGTCTGACGTAAAGATGTTGTGGTGTGTGAATGTCATTACGGCACGGTGTTTACGAGTTGTTTTTTTTGTGTGTGTGTGTGTGTGTATTTATGGAGTATTGAATTTGTTTTAATTTATGTAGGGATGTTTGATTTGTGGATTGTTGGGGTTGTGGTTTTGGTTTTATTTCTCGCAGTTGTAGGTGTTGTTTTTTGGCATCAGTAGTTGTGGTGGACCTATATAGGTCACCAGAAATGACCGATACCGATTTTCATAGTTGTAGGTGTTGATGTTTTGGTATCATCATATGAGGTTGACCTACGTAGGTCAAGGGAAATGTCTGATTCCAATTTTCATACTTTCAGTTGTGGGTACTGGTGTTTTGGTATATGGTTGACCTATATTGTTCAAGGGAAGTGTCGGATTCCTGCAGATTTTGTTGGTGTAGCGGAAAGCTTTTCTATATTTATGTCTCCTACATCTAACATCATTCTCACTGTAAATAGACTCGTTTAGGTGCTTCATAAATTCTGTGGTATGCCTTTCCCAACTGAACTTACTATCGAGTTGTAGTCCCAGGAATGTAACACTGTCAACCTTTTCGATCTGCATGTCGTCATAAGTTATAAACATGCTGTAGCTGGAGAAATCGAGCAGTTTCCAAATCTCACATAAAACTTGGATTAGCGTACTCACACTTTCCCCAATAGGACTATCTTGTACAGGACAGGAGTAAATGAATCCGTCACATTACGTATATTTTTTGTTGTATTACAAGGCTCTACACTTATTCTATTAAGTGAGCAGCACAGGAAATTAAGCTTCGAATTTAACCTACAGTATTCAGTTTACATATTACTTCATACTTAAAAATGCACATTGTTAACATTTTACTTAAACAGTGCTGTGACGAAGTTCCGCGTACTTTCTGTTGCAGCTGCGAAGATAATATTTCTAATAGCGACCGATAACCTACATACGTATGATATGAAACACTAATAATCGTTCTAACATCAACTAAAATGTACCCAGAGTTCATCAGCTAAGGTTATGACACGATTCATTCGACATTCCTGCTATTTCACACTACTCGCAGTTACACTGATAACTAAACTGAAGGATTCCAACTATGTCGTTATTTAACTGTAGCCCCATCGGAGTATTCAGTATTCGCTAGCGAAAAATAACTTGACAGTTATTAATAACTGTTAAAAATAACGGTTATCAAAGAATAACTGGAACTGTTATAACGGTTACTCCAGAATAACCGTTTGACCCACCTCTAGTGAACAGGGTAGGGGATAGGTGGGCGTAGGACAATGACTAACGAGGGTCGAGGCTCGAGGGTTACGGAAATGTAGGATATACTGCAGGCAGAGTTCCCACCTGTGCATTCAGAAAATCTGGTGTTGGTAGGAAGAGTCCGGATGGCACAGGCTGTGAAGCAGTCATTAAAATGGAGAACATTTTGTTGGTAGCCTGCTCAGCATCTGGCTGGTCCAGCCTTTTCTCAACCACAGTTTGCCGAGACAGCTTGTCGGGTGCCCGTGTAGAGTGCAGCACAGTAGTAGCAGTGTAGCTTGTAGATCGCGTGACTGCTTTCACAGGGAGCCCTGCCATTGAAGGTATACATGATGCTCGTGACCGGACTAGAGTAAGTGGTGGTGATGGGAGGATGTATGGGACAGGTATTCATCTTGGTCTATTACAAGGACTAGAACAATGAAGCAAGGGGTTGGAGCAGTGCTGGAGTGAAAAGGAAGACAATATCATATAGAAGAGGGGCAGCAGCCTTTTCAGTAGTTGCAGGGGCGACAGTCTGGATGATTGACTGATCTCGCCTTGTAACACTAACCAAAACAGCCTTGCTGTGCTGGTACTGTGAACGGCTGAAAGCAAGGGGAAACTACAGCCGTAATTTTTCACGAGGGCATGCGGCTTTACTGTATGGTTAAATGAAGATGGCGTCCTCTTGGGTAAAATATTCCGGAGGTAAAATAGTCCTCCATTCGGATCTCCAGGCGGGGACTACTCAGGACGACGTCATTATCAGGAGGAAAAAAAAAAACTGGCTTTCTATGGATCGGAGTGTGTAATGTCAGAGCCCTTAATCGGGCAGTTAGGTTAGAAAATTTAAAAAGGGAAATGGATAGGTTAAAGTTAGATATAGTGGTAATTAGTGAAGTTCGGTGGCAGGAGGAACAAGAATTTTGGTCAGGTGAATACAGGGTTATAAATACAAAATCAAATAGGGGTAATGCTGGAGTAGGTTTAATAATGAATAAAAAAATAGGAGTGCGGGTAAGCTACTACAAACAGCATAGTGAACGCATTATTGTGACCAAGATAGACACAAAGCCCATGCCTACTACAGTAGTACAAGTTTATATGCCAACTAGCTCTGCAGATGACGAAGAAATTGAAGAAATGTATGATGAGATAAAAGAAATTATTCTGATAGTGAAGGGAGACTAAAATTTAGTAGTCATGGGTGACTGGAATTCGGTAGTAGGAAAAGGGAGAGAAGGAAATGTAGTAGGTGCATATGGATTGGGCGGAAGAAACGAAAGAGGAAGCCACCTGGTAGAATTTTGCACAGAGCACAACTTAATCATAGCTAACACTTAGTTCCAGAAACATAAAAGAAGGTTGTATACATGGAAGAAGTCTGGAGATACGGACAGGTTTTAGACATGTTATATAACGGTAAGACAGAGATTTAGGAACCCGGTTTTAAATTGTAAGACATTTCCAGTGGCACATGTGGACTCTGACCACAATCTATTGGTTATGAACTGTAGATTAAAACTGAAGGAACTGCAAAAAGGTGGAAATTTAAGGAGATGGGACCTGGATAAACTGACTAAACCAGAGGTTGTACAGAGTTCCAGGGAGAGTGGAAGGGAACAATTGACAGGAATGGGGGAAAGAAATACAGTAGAAGAAGAATGGGTAGCTTTGAGAGATGAAGTAGTGAACGCAGCAGAGGATGAAGTATGTAAAAAGATGAGGGCTACTAGAAATCCTTGGGTAACAGAAAAAATATTCAACTTAATTGATGAAAGGAAAAAATATAAAAATGCAGTAAATGAAGCAGGCAAAAAGGAACACAAACGTCTCAAAAATGAGATCGACAGGAAGTGCAAAATCGCTAAGCAGGGATGGCTAGAGGTCAAATCTAAGGATGTAGAGGCTTATCTCACAAGGGGTAAGATAGATACTGCCTACAGGACAATTAAAGAGACCTTTGGAGAAAAGAGAACCACTTGTATGAATATCATGAGCTCAGATGGAAACCCAGTTCTAAGCAAAGAAGGGAATGCAGAAAAGTGGAAGGAGTATATAGAGGGTCTATACGAGGGCCATGTACTTGAGGACAATATTATGGAAATGGAAGAGGATGTAGACAAAGATGAAATGGGAGATACAATACTGCGTGAAGAGTTGGACAGAACACTGAAAGACCTAGGTCGAAACAAGGCCCCGGGAGTAGACAACATTCCATTAGTACTACTGACAGCCTTGGGAGAGCCAGTCCTGACAAAACTCTACCATCTGGTGAGCAAGATATATGAGACAGGCGAAATACCCTCAGACTTCAAGAAGAATATAATAATTCCAATCCCGAAAGAAAGCAGGTGTTGACAGATGTGAAAATTACCGAACTATCAGTTTAATAAGTCACAGCTGCAAAATACTACGCGAATTCTTTACAGACGAATGGAAAAACTGGTAGAAGCCGACCTCGGGGAAGATCAGTTTGGATTCCGTAGAAATGTTGGAACACGTGAAGCAATACTGACCCTACAACTTATCTTCGAAGAAAGATTAGGGAAAGGCAAACCTACATTTCTAGCATTTGTAGGCTTAGAGAAAGCTTTTGACAATGTTAACTGGAGTACTCTCTTTCAAATTCTGAAGGTGGCAGGGGTGAAATACAGGGAGCAAAAGACTATTTACAATTTGTACAGAAAGCAGATGGCAGTTATAAGAATTAAGGGACAGGAAAGGGAAGCAGTGTTTGGGAAGGGAGTGAGACAGGGTTGTAGCCTCTCCCCAATGCTATTCAATCTGTATATAGAGCAAGCAGTAAAGGAAACAAAAGAAAAGTTTGGAGTAGGCATTAAAATCCATGGAGATGAAATAAAAACTTTGAGGTTCGCCGATGACATTGTAATTCTGTCAGAGACAGCAAAGGACTTGGAAGAGTAGTTGAATGGAATGGACAGCGTCTTGAAAGGAGGATATAAGATGAACATCAACAAAAGCAAAACAAGGATAATGGGATGTAGTCGAATTACGTCGGGTGATGCTGAGGGAATTAGATTAGGAAATGAGACACTTAAAGTAGTAAAGGAGTTTTGCTATTTGGGGAGCAAAATAACTGATGATGGTCGAAGTAGAGAGGATATAAAATGTAGACTGGCAATTGCAAGGAAAGCGTTTCTGAAGAAGAGAAATTTGTTAACGTCGAGTATAGATTTAAGTGTCAGGAAGTCGTTTCTGAAAGTATTCGTATGGAGTGTAGCCATGTATGGAAGTGAAACGTGGACGATAAATAGTTTAGACAAGAAGAGAATAGAAACTTTCAAAATGTGATGCTGCAGAAGAATGCTGAAGATTAGATGGGTAGATCACATAACTAATGAGGAGGTATTGAATAGAATTGGGGAGAAGAGAAGTTTGTGGCACAACTTGACTAGAAGAAGGGATCGGTTGGTAGAACATGTGCTGAAGCATCGAGGGATCACCACTTTAATACTGGAGGGCAGCGTGGAGGGTAAAAATCGTAGAGGGATACCAAGAAATGAATACACTAAGCAGATTCAGAGGGATGTAGGTTGCAGTAGGTACTGGGAGATGAAGGAGCTTGCACAGGATAGAGTAGCATGGAGAGCTGCATCAAACCAGTCTCAAGACTGAAGACAACAACAACGACGACGACAACAACAACATTATATAGATTTGTGTGGCAGGAGAATACCATTATGTGAGGGGTGGGGAGGATAGCGGATAGGACGTTCCTCATCCATCCTGGTTTTTCTGTTGTTAGACGTGGTAATTGTGGCATTTCTCAACTGTTGCATGCGATTTAATCTGTAAATTTGCCGGCATTTACTACACAGCTTCTGCTGGCAGGTGGCACGTCGTATCTCTCCGCGGGTGGACGACGTGGTGCGTGCTGTTTACCCGCCGATCGACGCACGCCTGCTGGAGGCACGTGCGGCTGCACTCGCCCTCGTTGTAACGCACCTGGCGCTGTTGGTGACGGCGGGTGGCGGTGCGGGGGTGCCGGGGCGGCGCAAGAGGAAGGCGGCGGCCGGGGGCGGAGTAGATACGGGCGGGACGGCGACTCCCAGCTGGCTGGCGCAGGCGTTGGCCGACATCGACCTGCACCTCCTGGTGAGTAGTGGCTAGAGGTGTAGGCCTGTACTGGGGGCAGCTGCGGGAGCGCAGTGGCTGCCACAGTATAAATAGACATATGTTTAGTATGCAGTGGTGGGGCACAGTCAGTGCTTCTCTGTGCAATAGCAATGGAAATACTATCTGCCGACAGTGCTACCAAAGCAGAGTTACTAAACACGGCCTTCCAAAATTCCTTCACTACAGAAGACAAAGTAAATATTCCAGAATTTGAATCAAGAACAGCTGCCCCTCGTCCGTAGTTCACAGTATGTCATGTGAGTAAAGGGAAACCTGTGTTCCTCACCAGCTATGCTTTCTAAAACCACGCTGATTGATGCACATGAAGTCTCAAAAAAGTTTATTATATTGAAACTGAGAATATGTTCAAAGATTCTGCAGCAAATTGAAGGAGGGGTACTGGTCTGTAATTTTGCAGGTCCGTTCTTTTACTCTTCTTATATACAGGAGTCACCTGCACTTCTTTCCAGTCACTTGGAACTTTGTGCTGGATGAGAGATTCATGATAAATATGAACTAAATAAGGGGACAGTGCCATAGAACACTCTTTGTAAAATCAAATTGGCATTCCATCTAAATCAGGTGACTCATTTGCATGACATCTGTATTTTAGTTCTGAATAACTGGTATTTTTTGTATTTGTTTGGAGTGGGGTATACAGGTTGTCTTTTTATAGTTTTTTTACTAATAATTGGGTAAAAACATTTTATCAGTTTGCCATCTCAGTGATGGTAAAGTTTTAAACATCAGTAATATTTGTGTTGTGGTCTTTGGTCCAGAAATGGAAATGAGTGTACAGCATTGTGGGCCAGGAGTCCCCCATTCGGGGAAGTTCGGCCACCGAGGGCATGTACTTACTGCATTCGACACCACATTGGGTGACTTGCGCTTTGGAGATGGGGATAAAATGATGATGAGGACAACACAACACCCAGTACCTAAGCGGGCAAATTCTCCTGCCCCAGCTGGGAATCGAACCCAGGCCCCTTGGCGTGGCATTCTGCCACGCTGACGGGGCAGACTTCAGTCCAGAGATTGGTTTGATACAGCTCTCCATGCTGCTCTGTCCTGTGCAAGCTTCCTCATCTCCGAGTAACTACTGCAACCTGCATCCTTCTGAATCTGCTTAGTGTATTCATCTCTTGGTCTCCCTCTACGATTTTTACTCTCCACGCTGCCCTCCAATACTAAATTAGTGATCCCTTGGTGCCTCAGAATGTTTCTTTCAAATGATCCCTTCTTTTAATCAAATTGTACCACAAATTTCTTTTCTCCCCATTTTATTCAGTACCTCCTCATTAATTCCGTGACCTACCCATCTAATATTCAGCATTCTTCTGTAGCACCAAATTTTGAAAGCTTCTATAATCTTCATGCCTGAAGTATTTATTGTCTGCATTTCACTTCCATATGTGGCTACTCCATACAAATACTTTCAAAAACGACTTCCTGACACTTAAATCTATACTCGATGTTAACAAATTTTTCTTCTTCAGAAACGCTTTCCTTGCCATTGCCAGTCTACATTTTATATCCTCTCTACTTCAACCATCATCAGTTATTTTGCTCCCCAAATAGCAAAACTTGCTTACTACTTTAAGCGTCTCATTTCCTAATCTAATTCACTCAGTATCACCCAATTTAATTTGACTACATTCCATTATCCCCGTTTTGCTTTTGTTGATGTTCATCTTATATCCTCCTTTCAAGACGCTGCCCATCCCATCCAAGTGCTTTTCCAGATCCTTTGCTGTCTCTAACAGAATTACAATGTCATCAGCAAACCTCAAAGGTTTTATTTGTTCTTCATAGATTTTAATTCCTACTCTGAATTTTTCTTTTGTTTCCTGTACTGCTTGCTCAATATACAGATTGAATAACATCGGAGATAGGCAAGAACCCTGTCTCGCTCCCTTTCCAACCACTGCTTCCCTTTCATTCCCCTCAACACCTATAACTACCATTTGGTTCCTGTACAAAATTGTGAATAGCCTTTTGCTCCCTGTATTTGACCACTGACACTTTTAGAATTGAAAGAGAGTATTCCAGTCAACATTGTCAAAAGCTTTCTCTAAGTTTACAAATGCTAGAAACGTAAGTTTGCCTTTCCTTAATCTATCTTCTAAGATAAGTTGTAGTATTGTCTCACGCGTTCCAACATTGCTACAGAATCCAAAATTTATCTTCCCCGAGGTCGGCTTCAACTAGTTTTTCCATTCATCTACACTATGTGATCAAAATTATCCAGACACCTGGCTGAAAATGACGTAGAAGTTCGTGGCGCCCTCCATCGGTAATGCTGGAATTCAGTATGGTGTTGGCCCACCCTTAGCCTTGATGACAGCTCCAGTCAGGTGCTGGAAGGTTTCTTTGGGAATAGCAGCCCATTCTTCACAGAGTGCTGCACTGAGGAGAGATATTGATGTCGCTCGGTGAGGCCTGGCACAAAGTCGGCATTCCAAAACGTCCCAAAGGTGTTCTATAGGATTCAGATCAGGACTCTGTGGAGACCAATCCATTACAGGGATGCTATTGTCGTGTAACCACTCCGCCACAGGCCGTGCGTTATGAACAGGTGCTCAATCACATTGAAAGATGAAATCTCCATCCACGAATGGGTCTTCAGCAGTGGGAAGCAAGAAGATGTGCAAAACATCAATGTAGACCTGTCTTGTGATAGTGCCACGCAAAACAACAAGGGGTGCAAGCCCCTCCATGAAAAGTATGACCACATTACACCACCGCCTCTGAGTTTTACTGTTGGCACTACACATGCTGGCAGATGACATTCACTAGCCATTTGCCGTACCCGCACCCTGCCATCGGATCGCCATATTGTGTACCGTGATTTGTCACTCCACACAACATTTTTCCACCGTTCATTTGTCCAATGTTTATGCTCCTTACACCAAGCGAGGCGTCATTTGGCATTTACTGGCGTGATGTGTGGCTTGTGAGCAGCAGCTCGACCATGAAATCCAAGTTTTCTCACCTCCAGCCTAACTGTCATAGTACTTGCAGTGTATCCTGATGCAGTTTGGAATTCCTGTGTGATGGTCTGGATAGATGTCTGCCTATTACACATTACGACCCTCTTCAACTGTCGGCGGTCTCTGTCAGTCAACAGACCAGGTTGGTCTGTACGCTTTTGTGCTGTACGTGTCCCTTCACATTTCCACTTCACTATCACATCAGAAATGTTGGACCTAGGGATGTTTAGGAGTGTGGAAATCTCGCATACAGATGTATGACGCAAGTGACACCCAGTCACCTGACCACGGTCGAAGTCCGTGAGTTCCACGGAGCGCCCCATTCTGCTCTCTCATGATGTCTAATGACTACTGAGGTCGCTGATATGGAGTACCTGGCAGTAGGTGGCAGCACAGTGCACCTAATATGAAAATGTATGTTTTGGGGGGTGTCTGGATACTTTTGATCACATAGTGTACTATGGAGAGTAGGAAAGTAGTTTTTGTCTTTATTTGAACGTAAGTTTACTTAACGCTTCTCACTGTGGTATAGCATTTGCAGTTTGGGCATTTGCACATTGTTTTGTTCTCATTCCACACTATTCAATCATTAAAGGCATCTGATCTTACATCCTTTGCAAGTAATGATGATTCCTTATATGTAAGCCTGTTGATCTCTATTGATCTGTGTTAGCTGGTCTACCTCACTTTTTTGCTCTTGGGCCAATCTGGCAGAATGTTTGAGTCAGTTCAGTTCTTCAGGTTCATTAGCAACGCTGCTGCTCTTTCCTCAGTAATTATCCTTCTGTTGAGAATCCATGAACTTATTGCAATTATACCAATCAGATGGAAAAATAACTGTAAATACCACCACGTGAATCTACTATTTCCGTGGTATCTGCCAAAGTTGCTATCTAATAAATAGGACATGGTACCATTCTGCAGTCTCTCTTCTTTTAGTCAATCTTTTCCCTTCAGATTTTTTGCAGCTTACTCACAAAAGTAGACAGAAATCAGATAATGCTGTTGTCTCTATTCAAAACAGAGGAAATGTCCAGTTTGTCAATGGTATTAATGTATTACTCAGAATACCCAAGTACTCTTTCTTCAACTCTTGTTTATTTTGAAATTTATAGTTTGGTCTTCCATTACTTTGGGTCATTCCTGCATACAGAATCTTTATCTTGGATAGGTATACAACTGGATCAATAGAGGTATAATTTCTGTCAAAATGGATCTTGTAGAATTCTGGTCTCTTGGAATTCTGCATACAAGGCAAATAACAGTGTTTCCAGATGATCTAATATTTAGTTTATTATCTAATCTGCTGTAAAGATTAGCTTCATCCGCAGTTTTTCCTTTAATTTGTTAGTAAAAAAAATTAAAAAACTGATATGGTTTAGAGAACTCTAGCATTGATTGGGGCAGTGTGGTGTTTCCTTTTAATCTAAAATACTCATTTTACAAATGAAGCACTTTGCATTTTCCAAATTGTTCAATTTTTCTGTATATTTGGGTCTGTTTCAGAAGCTTGTACTACCAGGATGTCAACAAGAAGTTCATCATCCTCCAAATAATTATTTGAATTACATATTCTCATCATAATAGTCTCAGGCTTGCTATCACTTTCTGCAGATGTCAGATCATTTACAGTTATAAGAAGATTATCATCCAGACTGACAAAATCCGACCCATCTTCAATGTCAGACAGATATTCTAGGGCTGTAAATTCTTCATAAGACCTCACTTTACATTGACCATTTTCAAAATACGAGAATGGCTCCATTACAACATTTTAACTACCACGAGAAACTAGAAGGAAGCATACTGAAGGAAACACGGATTTGTTATTGTGTGAGTGTGGATAGAAGCATTGCACTTGTGCACATTCGCAAACAGAATTGATTCCTGTAGTAATTGCGCATTAGTAGCAGGAATATGAGCTGAACTGTACACTCTCCAAGGGCTATACAAGTGCTAAATATTTTTCTTACTTTTGCGTGTTCTTACTTGCTGTGACTAACAGTTACCATCAGAAGAAAGCATTGTATATCAGACCGACATTGTTACACAGAACAACACATCTTGCTACATTGTGGGCTCTGTAGCACTTCTTAGTGGCAGATTCTTTTCAGTTACCCTCATAAAGCAACACTGCCCATCTGCAAGGCAGTTTCCAGTGTTCAACTTCAAGGACAGCAAGGAAACAAAAGTTTCAACTTTGCTTTCCACATCTGCAAAGCAGTGCAGTTACGTGTTAAGTTTCGCATGATATATAGAACATAATTCAATAATCGCCAGTATTTTGACAAGTGCATACCCTGCAATTTTCAACACTGTGCAAGGAAATTTAAAGCAAGCCTTGATATGCAGATCACATGTGGAAAAGATAGCGCGCACGCACCCCCCCCCCCCCCCCCCCCCCACACACACACACACACACACACACACACACACAGAGTAGGTGTTAGTACCTCCACACAACAAGAGACGACCAGAGTCAGAAGTTATCAGTTGAGAATATAAATAACCAATGAGTGAGGTAACATTAACTCTGTCCCTCTGTTGGTTGCCCAAGGAAGGAGCAGGATTGTCTGTAGAATTTAACCAAAAACCTCCATCTCTGTATGCGAGGTCACCTACTAATTTAATCCACCAAAGTCTACAGCCTATTTGCGATACACAGGTAGCATTTCTGACAGGATTGGTCATATTCTATAGAAGTATGATGTAAATGTGTTTTTCAGTCATCATCAAAGATTACAAACCTTCAAGACACAAATTTGTATAGTTCTTTCACCTGATCTCCAGCATTCATCAGTAAGTCAGCAGGAATGTTAATCTATTACAGTCATTTTGTTGTTCTTTGAATTGTAAAATTTTGATCTAGTAATTGGTGGAACTATGAATTCATTTTTCGCCTCTTCCATAGTGTTTATGTAGTCTGAACCATCTCTTAACATATTCTCCTTCATTTAACCAAACAGTGGAAACTTTAGGTAGGAATATCAACAACGTAGGAAAAGACATTGCTATTTACTGCAAAGAAGCCACACCAAGTTGCAGACAGGCACAATTAAAAGACACTCACTTATAGCTTTCAGCGCATACGCCCGCTAACGCGCGCGTGCGCGCGCGCGCGCCCACACACACACACACACACACACACACACACACACACACACACGCCCGCCCGCCCGCGCGCACGACTTCCAACTCCAGCACGAAAAGCATCCTCATGACATTTTTGAGAAGTGCCTCACATTCATTCTTCCAAGAACTGAAGTCACATTTGGAGAGTTCCTTCATGATCGCCAACCTGTACGGATGGTAATGAAGGGCAGCGTGAAGAATTCGGCTCAGTGAGTGACAGGAAAGTCCGGGGGCAGATGATGTCTGCATGCAGAACACCGTGAGGATTGCAAGATTGGAGCTCATTGCCTCAGTGTTCTCACATGATCCGACAAGACGACGGACCGCAGTTCTTTGTCTTGCCGTACTCGAATGTAGTAACCCGTGTAATAATTGATTTCCAGTTTGGGACATGGCCTAACAGGGCTACATTGAGGTGATTTCGGAAGGTGCGCTTCCTTGCGATCACAGATTGTCCATTCGAAAAATAGACCTCGGTGGCAAATGCACACTTCTTACTGTTCCAGTGTGTGATGGTGACTGACCTGCAAGAGGACAACCCTGTCATCTGTCAAATGAGACTGCTCCCGCCCTGCTACGACTGCCTGAATGGTGCCCGTGTCGAACAAGGAAGTTATGTAGCCACACCTGGCCAATGGGGGGCACCACCTACCTGATAGATTTTCAAAATTATAAAACAAACCATTAGATTCATACCTGTATTATTAAAAAAAAATCAAAACTTCTGATTCTGGAAAGTAATGCACTTACCGTTGTTCAGGTGTCGTATGAAGTGGACTCGAGTGTTTGTGATCACCATTACTTATCTGTATTAACTGTTTGATTGGATCATGTTGCTCTGTCTTGAGGCAACAACTCCATTCTCGAAGATGCCAAGTCCATCCCAGCTGAAAAGCTCGTACAGTAGTCACTACAAAATAAATTCACCTGCAACTTCTTTATCGCATATGGATTTCACCTACTTTATTACATTTCGTGTTAGATTTTACGACAGCAAAGCTTTAATGAAGCTCACAGTACATATTTGCCTCTGTCATTTAGCTCGGTCTGTCTCCTAAGAGTCTCCCTCGATGAATGACGTCACGACCATTGTCATGCGTGTCGAAGTTCTGTGGTCTGCAGTGAATCTCCGAGGTGGGGTGGCATTTTTGTGATGAGCAGCTGTCTCTGTGTGCAGGAATCCAGATGCCCATCAGCCCTGCCTGGCGGATATGCTGTATCCATTTTCACTCTCTTGGCAAGCACAAAAGAAACAAAATTTCTTGCACAGTATGTGGCCCAAAAGAAACGCTTAATTACTAAAATAACAAAATGCTTGTTCACAGTCACAACTTTCTTTTGTCGGTTAGAGAGATGGAGGGAATAACACATCACTTCACCCAAAGTGTTATCAAATGTAGGCTTTCACAGTCGGTATTGTCTTCAGTTAAAACTTCCGGGCCGATAGGCCGTGGTCGAAGTATAAAACTCTCCCCTGACGTTTCGTCTCCGACTGCAGGAGACATCCTCGGAGATACAGCAGCGAACTGTTCGCTGCTGTACCTCCAAGGATGTCTGCTGCAGTTGGAGATGAAACGTCAGGGGAGAGTTTTATACTTCTACCACGGCCTATCAGCCCAGAAGTTTTAAGCAAAGTGTTATGTTACCCCCTCAATTCATAAAATGGATTTTATTGTGTTTTGATATCAGAAAGTCATGTTGCCATGCACCCTGTATATTCTGCATATATTTTTCACTGTAAGCTATTAAGGCAAATAGCACTGAACAGGAATTGATTTCACTTAAGCTCCCAAATGTTTATTCAAAATCCTGCTTTTTGTGGGTAAATAACAAATTATTTTATCTTCATTGCCAAGTTTAAAACTTGTCAGTCGTGACTCCGCTGTTCTGGGCTGTGACCCTGTGGTAATCTGTTGCGCTAAGTTCTGCCACACATGTGTTTTTTCCAGGTACTGCGCGAGGCGGCGCTGTCCCAGGAGGCCGCAGTTCGCATACAGAGTGTGATGGGCACGGGCCCGCCGGCACCACCGTCCACCACCCCTCTGTAGGGCCGCTTCACCACCTCTACAGCATTCTCTCTTTTCCCCAAAATATCCTTTTTCTGTGCGCACTCCACGTAAGGTGGGAGCTGTTTTATCCAGACACTTGCCCAAAAACAGAATCTCGGTGCAGTCTCTCACTGCTGCACAAAATTGAATATGTCTACAACTCTAGTGCCTAATGAAGAGCTCTGACTGTGTTTTGGAGGTTCTACAGTTTTATTGAGGCAGAATTTATTTAGAGCTCCTTTTGAGTGAAGAATCTCTGAGACCGTCTGTAGCAGAAAATGAAAATGAGGCATAGATACTTAACCTGCCCATATTTGATATATAAACAATATATTTGTGTGACTATATATTTTGTACACTCTGTTTAATCTGTAATCCTGACTACAGTGGCTTCCTGAAATGAAATGTGCTTTAAAAGTTTTCATTTCCTACTTTCACTTCCACAAAACTCTTATATGGAATCATGTTTAGACTCAAAGACTTTTTTTCTCTCTACAGTACTTCTAAACACCCAGAATCACAGTAATTAATTACTTTTTAATCCGATGTACATTTACATGTTAAATTTTGTTATATACAAAAACAAAATTTAAATATATTACTTACACCATGACTGTTTCAATGTAACAGTCGTATTTTTGCTATATGTATACTGTTTTGTATATATCAACTCTTTTGATAATATATCTAAGCATAAACTTATTTTCAGAATCTGTTTCTTAGATTTTAGCATTTCATATGTGTTTCTGGGAAGGTAGGGGGGAGGGGGTGATCCTACATACATATTGCTTGTACTAATTTAATGTTGTTGTTGGAGATGTTGATATAAAACATCATAGATGATGTAATTATTTCTGCATGTGGGAGATAAAAGTGAGAAACTGGTGTAGTTAGTAGGAATAACCTTGTTACGTTTTGTACATCAGTGCCTGGTGACGAGAGTGGGATGGAGGTTTTTTGCACGGTTCTGCCATCAGGTGGCACAGGTATACTCTTCTGTCGGCAGGCAGTGTTCGGGTTGGTGAAGGTGTGGTATAGTGTCATGTACTTATGTAACTAATTGATCCACCGTCTTCCATTAGCATAGTTATTTAGATTTAAAAGATTGCTCATGCAGTATACTGGTTCAGAAGACCACAGACATAGTGAATGAATGATATTGATATATATGCACAACATTCAATGGAAAGAGTACATTTGAAACATTTACTGTCAGGGAGTCAGCTTTGTTATTTTTTCGTGTGCAAATGGTGAGTAAGGAAGAAAATATGTGGCAGTCTGTGTGTTGTCAAAAATGAATTTTCTGCTAGTTGGAGGATGATTGAAATGTGAACTACATTTACTCGCTGTCACACGTGTAATTGATACAATTGCTGCATATTTAGTTCTTTAATAAATGTATGATATGCAAATGTTGGATATCTGTTTACAATTAACTGTCTTCATTTATCTTTGATGAAAATTAATTGATTGGGTTGCATGTTTTGGCAGATTTTATTTTTGCAGACACTTTGCTGTAAGCTGTGCACTGTTGTTCACAATCAGTTTACCTTTGGAATGTTCTTTGACTTTGCTATGGCGAGGACTGGATGAGGACTAACGAGCAGTGATTATATTTTTACTGCCTGCAGAATGTGTATTTTATTCATATTAGAATTAGTTCTGAAGGCAGTGGATGCTGTTTACTCTTCACAGGCTATTATAGAACTCAGATCTCTCTTTTGCAATACATATTTTTTTATACAAATGGGTTGTTGATGACACAAATTGCTCCATATGTAAGTAAATGTATTAAATCACCTCTGTTTCAGTCCTTTGGCACTAGTGTCCACATATTATTATTAACAATAATGATGAATGCAGGGATAGCAAATGAAATGGGATATATTGTAAGAGCAAACTGAAAGAGTTTGTAACATGGAAAGACAGATTAGTAAGAGTTTATGGAGGCCCCTACGTGATACCCTGGCCTTCTGTTGCCAGTTGGACCACTATCCAAAAATTCTAGAGTGTTCGTGTGATTTTTTAGAGAGAGACAAAATTTAGTGCTTCGTTCAAAGACAGAAGACCTCATCTATGTAACTAATATTTATGGCTTGTGCCTGGTTACTTACGCACAAACTGTTCACTGCTTGAGTGTGTTGCAAAAGTTGGTATTAAAAAAGTACCTCGATTAACAAGAGATAATGTGCGCAACAGTCTGCATTGTTGGGAGAGGAAAATGCACATTCTGCCCATTTTCTGTCCATCTCTCTGCTAGTAATTTGAAAATTAGTTAATGTAAACAGCAGATGTATCTTTAGGATGAAGGGAATTATATGTGGTTTCCTGTATGTGCAATGGTTTATAATAAAATGGTCTTGTCAGTTTCCTAATCTGTCCAAAAGACTGCAGGAGGCATTCCTTTATTTTGTAAATGATGTAATTAAATATTTGTAGAAATATATGTATATTTTTAGAGTATTTTTCACTTACTTTACATACTCTAATAATAATGAATTGTGTATCATGCTGTTTGAGAACTGTGTATTTTTGTGGAGTACATTAGTCTGTGGTATAAATTTGTAATATTCTTCTGTTGCTAGGAAGCTGCCAATCCCCATACAGTTTTTCAATTCTGTGTCTGAAGCAATATAGCAGTTTGAAGTTTTGAGCATATATTCAAAATTATTTTTGTTACAAAAAGAATGCGTTGCCTGTTGCCGGGTGGGAAACATACAGTAATTCGAGAGCAGGTTAGCCAGGGCACACGGACAACTCCTCGGCGGGCGGGCGACGCCTCCACATTGCAGCACTCGTGCTGGCTTCACAGCAAGCATGGCAGTGTCAAATAGTACAACACCAGAGCTCACACATTCTGTCCTTCATACAGTGTTATTGTTCTTCACATATAGAAAAATCTCCTTAGCAAAATGGGCAGAAATGATAAATAGTTTCGAAGATTAATCGGTAGTTAGCAGCAGAGTTGTGCAAGTAGCAAGTAGCTCCTCTCCAATTTTTCTGTGAAGCCTAGAGGCATTGCCAGCACAGAGGCCTGAGAGGTGCCATTCAGCCATCCGGTTGGGAAGCGTTTCCTTTTTCGTGGACAGTGAAATGTTTTCTTGCAGAATGTGAATCTCTTGTATTGTTTCAAATTTATCCTGTGGTGTAGGCGAGTGTAACGAATGCATGTGTAGTTCAGCGTTACATGGCCTTGCTCTTCGGGCAGTGCGGCATGTGATATGGTGGTCAGGAACTGAATGTGACTGCCTTTTTCCTCCTTTCTGTTCGAATTCTGATGATGAAAATGTTTCATCGCCCTTATTTGAACAGAGTACGTCAGAGTCGGCTGCCAGCAACTTTGCTGGTGTTCTCAGATCATTGCTACAGAAGGCAAACGTCACTGTGAGACTTACTGTCAATAGCTCTTTTATGAAACTGTCAGATTTAAACCATCTTTACCTCAGTATGTCCTGCAATGTCTCACAAATGAGAATTGGCTGCTTCCTCAGTGTACTTCCCTGAAGGATTCTCCCTCTGCATAGGGCACATGTTTCGGAGTTCCGTGTCTGCTTGCCTCACAGACAGAGGAATATCTTGGAAAGATACTAAGTTTCTTGTAACTTATAATATTTCAGTTTGAGAAAAAGTCTCAGGTTTCCACCCGGGAGACAGTGTTAAAATAGCACAACATTTCAAAGATTACCATAATCACCATCTTATACCGAGGTGTCAAGATATGCAGATGTCAGAATATTTACACTAGCGGTGTGCCCTCTTTGGCATTCTGAATATGTCTTGTGTGCTGAGTAAGTTCTTGTCATATTGTCGCTAATGCAGGATTTTGTGCCAAACTAAGTTGGTATCATTCGTCGCTATTGCCTGGATTCTTGTGAATCCTTATTTCCACGGATTCCCTTATAATGCTAAGTCAAAAGTGTGGCCTTACTGTGTGGTGTACTTTGCTGTCACTGATTTTTCTTTGTGAACTAGTGATACAGGCCTTGTAATGTTGCAATTGATGAGGCTCTATATATAGCTTTCTTTTAAGCTGATGACCATTTCGCCAATAACAATACCACAATTCACCGAAAAGTCTTTTGCCTTTCTCTTGTTACATAATATAATTTGAATATGTATATTCCTCTTAACATTTATTCTGATGCAGCTTGTTTATACCAGTAGGAAGAGAATATCAAGATCTTTTGTAACTTGAAAAACTGGTAACATCAAAATCACAGAGGAAATCACTCCAGTCAGAATTTACCTTTGCCAAAGATGCTATTGCACTGACTGTCATTATGTTACGAAAATTCCACATACTGTAAATCTCGAATATCTTAATGTCCGTACAGGAAATTAAGAGATTAAATGAGTATTCCAATTCAGATGTTTCCAGTAAGGTTAAATAACTATTCCAATTCAAATGTTTCCAATAACTTTTTCTCTCCAGCAGATTTATTTGAGTCAATGAAATCATGTTAGCATACAATTGCAGACCACTTCCAAAACCAAACTTCATGTACAGTTAGTTAATACTTCATCATAATCTTGGTACATAGTCTCAATACAGACTCTACTTATTTAATTACAAAATTAATAGTATTTCAATAGAATAACATGCAGGGATGTTCTTGACAGTACTATCGCGGACTTCTCCTGCCAACTGTTTCCTGGCACATACTACATCCATAGATAATCACTGGACCACATCATGACTAACCTGTGCACTCAACATTAAACAAACAGTAAACAAACAATTCTTTAAAACACTGGTAAACACACAATAATAAATGTTCGGATAACTAATTGCTATTTACATGATGTTGGTGTTCCAATTAATATTTTGAAACGAGATACAGACCGTTTGTCCAATGTATTGGTGGCCACATTCACAAGAGATGTTGTATACCCCAGCCACATTCAGCTATAGTGGGTCTTCCACAGAGCCAAAGCACTCTTTCATCTTACGCAGTGGTCATAAGACAGTTTTTAGGTTGCGCCGAGAGAGGCCCCCAAGTTATGAAGTAAAGTGAGTATCTTGTCTTCTTTCTCCTCTTCCCAGTTTGCTTCATCTTTTATCAACTGCGCTACTAATCTGTGCTTCTCTGAACCCATATTTGTGAAATACTGCCTTCGGCTGGGAAGCTTCGTTTATCACACGTGACCTGCATTCTATGTACCACTGTGGTCAGTACAATCTGCCATTATGCTGGATGGTAGCACCTTGTTGTGTATGGGTAAAGGTCTGCATGGGTCATTTTCTTATATGCTCCATGACCTAGTGTGCCATCTGCCTTCCTGTTGATTAGCATGTCAAGAAAGGGAGACAACCATTCTCCTCTTTTTCCATAGAGAATGAAACTTGCCATGCTCCCGCACCACAAAAACATTGTCAACATATCAGAAGTAGTGCTCGGGTTTTTGGTAGGTAGTTTGAAGGGCCACCTCCTCAAAGTGTTCTGTGCAAAGATTTGCAACCCCAGGAGCCAGAAGATGACAAGTATGACATTCTTCGAAATGTCGCGATAATTTAATGCTGCCATCTGCCTGGAAACCTGAGGACTTTTCACCAATAGTATATGCTGGATGAGTCTACGGTCACAAATACTTCAGGTGTTTCCACAAAATTAACATATCGTTTCATAATCAGTCTGTAAAGAAATTCCTACCCACATCATAGCTACAAGACCACAAAAAAAAGAAGGGTTTTGCATTATCTCAATTAGGAGGGAATTAAATAATTAAAGAGCCAAATTATTATAAAAAAAGAAGCTGTATGTTTGTACAAAATAAGACTTTTAGTACTTCTCAACATAATCCCCACCAATATTAATACACTAGTCCCGGCAGTGAACTAGTTATTTTTTGCACCTGTTGCAAAGAAGTCTGTCTTGTTGTTTGAGCCACATTCCACAAATATTTTGACCACATCGTTGTTGCTGAACTTTTTTCCACATAATGCCTCCTCGAGTGAACCCAAGCTTCATCACACATTAAAAATCTCGTTTAGAAATGGGTCACCTTCCCTTCCATAGCATTCTATCGAGTCTGTACACACTTTAAGTCTTGTTTCCTCGTGTTTTGGGATTAACTCTTTTTGGACCCATCTTGCGCTTGTTTTGCTGTAATTGAGCTTGTTTCTGACAAGGTTATGAACTGTGCCAACACTTATTGCAATTGTCTTTGCTATACGTTCAACTCTAATACTTTGGTCTTCTCGAATAATGTCATCAATGCAACTTTCGAGTGAAGGGGGTTGATACTTCAACTGACCAGCCAGGATGTTGCTCATCAGTCATTGAGGTTAAATCATTTTTTAACTGCTCCGCACTTTTATAAGTATATCCATAGTTTGTACAACATTCATTGTACTGTAAAATCGTCCAAGAAAAGATTTTAGCCAGATTTTCACCTTCGGAAAGCAAAAAATCGATAACTGAATGTTGTTAGACTACTGTGGAAACTTCAAGAAGAGACACCGTGCAATATCAAAGTTATAAACAAACAAGTTTTTATCCTTCAACTGTTTTTAGCACGTCGTAGTGATACCAACCTAAAATTATTAATGTACAAAACTCCTCCCATAAACTGTTTCATTTCAGTTTTTCTCTTTCATTACTAATTGTCCCTTGTATGTGTAGTGAGACTGTCATCAACTTGAAAGTCATCAGGTTGAAGATTGCTTTGAACGCTGTAGTTCTTTCCTAGCTGTGGTCCTGGTGTAGCAGGTACACCCTTGCCTTCCTTCCACCTTTCAAATGATTTACTTAGCCAGTTCACAAAGGCAAACCATTGCTAGGGGTAAAACGTGAAACATCCTCTGACAGAACAGAGGATTAAGTCTTGGACTTTTCCGTCTGTAATTTGTCATATGGTGTACATTCTAATAAAAACATTGATGGCAGGCAATGAAAACCTCATAACTCCATTTTGTTAAATTTTACTGGAGGAAGAAAAATGGTTTGTTAAAAAATATATAAAGTAATACAGACAATGTTAGCACATGTGTAACTGTATACTGTAGTAGAAATCTGGATGTTGGCAGATTAGAAAAATCCATGTTCTTTCAAATCTCTCTTTGACAGTGGAGTTACTGGAATCTCAAGATTTCCACATACAGATGAAGTTATGAGGTCTTCATTGCTTGCCATTGTTATATTGGTACAGCAATAAAGCTAACATAGTTTTCCTATTACCTACTGAACTTGGTTACAATTTAACACTTGAGCAACAGCTAGACTCCACTGCCTCATCAGACACTGCAAGAAATTCAGTTACCCTCATAATTCAGTCTGGAAGTTCTTCCACTTTACATTGGGTTGTTTGTTTTCGGCTCCACAGCCACATTTTGGAGATGCTGTCTTCCCCCATTTATTGAGGGCACTTTCTCTCTCTCTGCTTCTGAATGCTGTGCAGAGAGGGAGAGGGAGGTTGGATACTTTGACCTTGCCCTCTGCTTCCACGTGCTTCAGTTGTCCCCCATCCCTCTTCTGACATGGCTGTATTCAGTTCCAGCTTCTGACTCACATCGAATGATATGGGTAGGATGCAACCAGCCTCACTTGTGTGTCTGGTGTTTCTTTATGTCTTCCTTTGGTCTTCCACTAACACATGATACGCATCACCATATGTACACAAATATTACAATTGTCCCTAAATTTTTTACACACACACAAAGAAGTGAAACTAGAAGAATTGTTGCCGTTGCTATTGCCTGTTGTGCCACATGCTAAAGTCAGGGTGAGAAACCCGCCTTCCCCTATAGTATGCTCGGCAGTCCAGGTACATTTGGGAGGCAGCATGTATTTTAAAATCTTGTTTTATAAAACCCACCCTTGTGGGTTTAATGAAAATGGTGTACGTACTTAAATATTATTAGTATTATTAAATATAAAAGGAAGTTTCTTTTACATATCCAGTTTTAAGTTTGTATGCATTGCATTTTTATTATTATTATTGCCGTCTGCTTCTCCGTGCTGCAGGTACTCCCTCATTGTTCTTGCAACATGTAGATGTACACAGTTGCTGCTTTTGACTCGCATCAAGCAGTATATATAGAATGTCGCCATTCTCACTTTTTTGTGTAATGTTTATTCTTTCTGTTTTCCCCTTGGTCTTCCTCAAACACACAATAAACATCGCCGTATGTTGACTGACTGTAAAATTGTTCCAAAATATTTTCACACACGCTCGACGAGGTGAAATTATGCCGACTCTGTTGCCTATCACACCGCATGTTAAAGTCGAGTTGACAGTGCTCACTTTCTTGTACAAGTGTGATGCATTTAGAGGGCCAATATGTCTTTTAAATTTTTATTTTGAACTATCCACTACTGTGCATTTAATGAAAATGATGTATTTACATATTTGTAGTATTAACAAATAACAAAACAAAATTTGTTTATGTACACAGGTTTTTTATTTGCATGAGTTGCACATTTATCGGCATTACTGTTGTATTTGCATTGTATAATTGTTGTTGTTACTATTATTATTATTATTATTTTTATTTTTATATATGTAACCTGTATTATACTAACATGTTGTAACTTATTATTATTGCTATAATAAGTATTATTATATATATTATATATATTATATTATATATTATCACAATATATGTAGTGAGATGAGATGTTGACATTGGAATGTAACCTTGGCTACATGTCTGTATTTTATCCATGTTACTGTTGCGTAACTGTATGCAACTTACATATGTTATTGATCTTAGTAACAAGGTATAGGACGTAACGTATTCAACAAATGGAAATTATTTTCAGAGATAAACATGTTTATGATCTGTGTTAAAGTTAGAAGGTTTCTTGGATACCTATCAGTGTAATGAAAGACAATAAAGCTCTACCATATACATTCAACAATAATTCTGTTGTACAAAGTAACTTCCCCTGTACAAACAGTTTGGAGACTGTGATTTTTGGACTGATGTCATCTCCACCAGAAACTTAGCCATTGCTTGTTTAATAGGATGTTTAAATAAACTGTGTGAATGAAAATATCTCCAGACAGCTGTCGCCCAATTGTAAGCTATTATTTCTCACGCCACACTGGTTTCAAATGAAAGACTATTTTTAGCAGCTGTCCTGATAAAGAATAGATAAGTGGAGCCATATTGGCTAGGTGACCTCATCCCTTTTGATAGCTGCTCCAAAAGTTAACTAATGTCAGCTTTCTGTGTCAATTGCTCAGTTTGCACAAGTCATTCCTGAATGCCTCATGGTTTTCGTACGTGCCAGCATGCATTACTTGTAAAGCTCCTTTCTGCGAGTTACTTTATTTTCACATTGTTATTCAACAACTCACATCGAGTGAGTCTGCTTCAGCATTCACAGTGTATGGAGACCCGCTTGTCGCAAATGATCGCATCATTTTACGTTTCAACATCAAAATTGTGCATGTTCTCAATGCTGTCTGGTTTTCTATACTGAACAGTGAAAGTGATCCTCCTCCTTACAAAAAGTCGTAATAAGAGGGTGGTTTGAGAAGTTCTCGGAATGGAATAGAAAAAAAGTACTTACATCACTGAAACTTTTTTTATTTTTCAAGGTAGTCTCCTTGTAGATTAATGCACTTGGTTCAATGATGTTCCAGTGCCTTGGTCCCATTTCGAAAATGAGTTTCCTCCAGGCCTGCAAAATAGTTGTCAACTTTGGCTAT
Organism: Schistocerca americana; assembly: GCF_021461395.2. Lineage (NCBI taxonomy): Eukaryota > Metazoa > Arthropoda > Insecta > Orthoptera > Acrididae > Schistocerca > Schistocerca americana. The sequence goes on from NC_060129.1 coordinate 143,051,858, forward strand.
CAATTCTTAATTTGGAGTGAATATTCATCCACCAAGAAAAATTTTCAGTTTTGGGAAGAGATGGAAGTCTTGACAGAGCCATATCAGGGGAATAAGGCGGGTGTGGCAACAATTCATACCTTAGTTCGTGTAATTTTACCATGGCAATGTCACATGTGCGGGCGCGCATTTTATTGATGGTAGATGACTTTCTTCCTTGCTAAACCTGGCCTTTTTTCACATATCTTTTGTTGCAGTTTGTAATTTTTTGTCGAGTGGGAGATAATATACAAACAGAATCCCCTTTGCATCCCAGAATACTGATGCCATGAACTTTCCCACCAAAGGAATTGTCTTTGCTTTCTTTGGTGCTAGAGAATCAGCTTGTTTCCACTGCTTTGACTGTCGTTTGTCTCTGGGATATAGTAGTGCACACAAGTTTCACCTGTGGTTACAAACCAGCACCAAAAAAATCTTGTTCATTTCTCCTAAAACAGGCCAAACATTGTTCCAATATGTCCATTCCTGTGCATTTTTGATCCAGCATCAAGAGTCACAGCACCCATCTCGCAGATAATTTTTTCATTTCTAATTCTTCAGTTAAAATGTGATAACCCTTTCAGATGACATCTGGCAAGTGTGAGCAATTTCACACACTTTCAATTGGCAATCCTCTGTGACCATTTTGTGCCCTTTTGCAATGATTTCTGTAGCAGTGACACGTTTTGGCCGACCACTCCGCAGAACATCATCTAAGCTCTCCCAGCAAAATTTAAATTCATTTGTCCTCTTGGCAACATTTGAATATGAAGGAGCAGAGTCCGCCAGTGTATTCTGGAAATTGGCTTGAATGCTCTTTGCTTATATACCTTTCTTTACGAAGTACTTAATTGCTGCTCAAATCCTTTTTTTCCCCCATCTTCGCAAATCACTACACAGGAACAACAACAGAGCCACGTCACCACCACAGCTTTCTTCCAAGACCACTGACGTGGCACATGTTTACAGGCAACAGTCCAATGAATATCATGTGAACAACTCATTGTGCTAACACTGACCTCTCGTGGTGATTCCAAGAACTTTTCAAACCAACCTCATATATTAAGTTTATAAATAACTGAAACAATAGTCACAGTGGTTATTCTTGACAAAGGTCATGTGGCTAATACCCCACCGTGCTGAGAACTGAAAAAAAACATAAGAGAATTATCAAAATTTGTCAAAACGCCAAAATTTATTAGCTTGAGAAAATATGTACATACAAACATGTTAAAAAATATATTTAAAATGCAGGATAAATCACCTTTTAACTTTATTGTTGTCTCCTTTCTAAGTGCCCAAGAATATCCAAAACTTTTTTTCTTCAATAGATCTGACACTTTTACTGTTCAAACAATTTTCAGCAAGAAAGAGATTTTCCATCAATCATTTACGCTCTGTGGAAGCATTTCTTTATCCAGATATTGTAAAACCTAAGTAATCTTTTACTTATAGATACTTCATGTGTGTCGCGGAAGAAACTTCATAGGCAAAGTCGCAAGTCCTTGTATGACATCAGTACATAAAAAAAAAGGTCAACAATAAAATAAATGTTTGAAAGACACAAAAACACAAAATCCATTGCAACTCCTGTTAGTGTGGCAGAAATTGGTTATAACGTGTGACATTAGCAGATTTATCCCCCTGTTTTCTGCTGCTGCACATTATAAAATTATGGGCTAGCAACAATTTATAAGAAAACTGCAATCTTGGTCTGTTCTTTGAGCAGACAAAGCCAGCCTGGCACGGGACAGTGTGTCTGTTCAACCAGAGAAAGCTGCGCCTCCTTAGCAGACAAATTACAGGAATGACATTATTATTATTATTATTTTCATTTCCCATTTGGAGGAGTCGGTGTTTTGTGAAATTATTCGTTCAAATGAAATAAATAAAATAGACTATAGAAACATTTAATGTGCCTTTGGATGTGCTTAGAATCCTGCAGAAAATGAGGTATGTCAAATAATTCTCAAATCTGTTTTACGTCTTACTTTTACATAAGTTATTTCATTAAATATTTGACTAATTTTTTTTGTGATGGCTAAGGAGGACACACAGTTTTTTATGTGCTTATAAGACACCGGCTGACTTCAGTGCCAGTTGCATATCAATGTGAACTTACATCTGATTCTGTGGGAAGTTTATATTTCAACAGCTAAGTAAGGGCTGACTGCTAATGATGATCACATTTTGGATAACTGCTGCCGACTGACTTTAAAGCTGGTTGTATGATGTTGGCAAAATGAGCGCGAGCTATGGGTTAAAACACACATTGTCTTGCATGCCTACTTACTGATGAATGTGAGAGCAAAAATCAAAATTTAGTTTTACATATTAATAATTAATCTAAAAGAGCAAAATCAGAGGACACCAAATTAAATTATAATAAGCAAAATAGAAAGCTGAAATGTGTGCTGTGTTATCAGAAAGACTAAATTATAAGTACTATTTTATAGATATATAGTGAAATTTACTATAAAAAAATGAAATTTGCGAAACTGAATAATTACCAACCTAACAAGTTATTTGATTGAAAGAGCAAAAGGCTGCAAAAATATTGTACTGAATTTTGGAAACAACGATCACTTAAGATTAAAATATTCTGGAAAGTGAGAACTTTTGACTACAAATAACTTTTAAAATCGGAAGGTTTTGGAGAAAGTAAAATGTTTATGGATAAAAGGAGGAGGAGGAGGAAGGGGGGGGGGGCTTTTAAATTACTTGTATCGGTTTATGAACAAACAGCTGTTTGGTCAATGCAAGTATCAGCTCCACACATTCATTGTGAATCTTAAATTGTGAATATTTCTTTTTCTGTTGTCATCAGTAATCAAGAAATTACATCTTGAATAATAAAGGTTTACGAATTCCTGCTTGAATAAGAATTTAGCTATTTTGTGTAACTTGCATATATCAATATACTTTGGATAAATGGTAGCATTGATCGTAAATGTTGAAATCCCTTATTTTACAGTTCGATTTCGGTCACTGTATGACCGTCTTCAGTGCTAAAATATACAGGGTAGTCCATTGATCGTGACCGGGCTAAATATCTCATGAAATAAGCGTCAAATGAAAAAACTACAAAGAATGAAACGTGTTTAGCTTGAAGGGGGAAACCAGATGGCGCTATGGTTGGCCCACTAGATGGCACTGCCATACGTCAAACGGATATCAACTGCATTTTTTAAAAATAGGAACCCACATTTTTTATTACATATTCTTGTAGTACATAAAGAAATATGAATGTTTTTGTTGGACCACTTTTTTCGCTTTGTGATAGATGGTGCCATAATAGTCACAAACATATGGCTCACAATTTTAGACAAACAGTTGGTAATGGGTAGGGTTTTAAAATTAATATACAGAACATAGGTACATTTGAACATTTTATTTCGGTTGTTCCAATGTGATACATGTACCTTTGTGAACTTATCATTTCTGGGAATGCATGCTGTTACAGCATGATTACCTGTAAATACCACATTAATGCAATAAATGCTTGAAACTATGTCCATCGACCTCAATACATTTGGAAATACGTGTAATGAAATTCCTCTCAACAGCAAGTAGTTCGCCTTCTGTAATGTTCGCACATGCATTGAAAATCCACTGACGCACATTGTCAGGCGTTGTCGGTGGATCACGATAGCAAATATCCTTCAACTTTCCCCTCAGAAAGAAATGAACGTGCGGGCCATGGTATGGTGCTTCTATGACCAATCCACCTGTCATGAAATATGCTATTCAATACCGCTTCAACCGCACGCGAGCTATGTGCCGGACATCCATCATGTTGGAAGTACATCGCCATTCTGTCATGCAGTGAATCATCTTGTAGTAACATTGGTACGACGTTAAATAGGAAATCAGCATACATTGCACCATTTAGATTGCCATCGATAAAATGGGGGGCCAATTATCCTTCCTCCCGTAATGCCGCTGATGTTCCACTTGTCGCAGCCATCGTGGATTTTCCGTTGCCCAATAGTGCATATTATGCCGGTTTACGTTACTGCTGTTGGTGAATGACGCTTCATCACTAAATAGAAGGCGTGCAAAAAATCTGTCATCGTTCTGTAATTTCTCTTGTGCCCAGTGGCAGAACTGTACATAACCTTCAGAGTTGTCGTCATGCAATTCCTGGTGCATAGAAATCTGGTACGGGTGCAATCGGTGTTGATGTAGCATTCTCAACACTGACGTTTTTGAGATTCCCGATTCTCGCGCGATTTGTCTGCTACTGATGTGCGGATTAGCCGCGACAGCAGCTAAGACGCCTACTTGGGCATCATCATTTGTCGCAGGTCGTGGTTGACGTTTCATATGGGGCTGAACACTTCCTGTTTCCTTAAATAACGTAACTATCCGGCGAACAGTCCGGACACTTGGATGATGTCGTCCAGGATACCGAGCAGCATACATAGCACACGCCCGTTAGGCATTTTGGTCACAATAGCCATACATCAACACGATATCGATCTTTTCTGCAATTGGTAAACAGTCTATTTTAACATGGGTAATGTATCACGAAGCAAATACCGTCTGCACTGGTGGAATGTTAAGTGATATCACGTACTTATACGTTTGTGACTATTGCAGCGCCATCTATCACAAAGCGAAAAAAGTGGTCCAACTAGAACATTCATATTGCTTTATGTACTACACGAATATGTAATAAAAATGGGGGTTCCTGTTTTTAAAAAAGCAGTTGATATCTGTTTGATGTATGGCAGCACCATCTAGCGGGCCAACCATAGCGCCCTCTGGTTTCCCCCTTCTAGCTAGACAAATTTCGATCTTTGTAGTTTTTTTGTTTGATGCTTATTTCATGAGATGTTTGGCCTGGTCACTATCAACGGACCACCATGTATAAGAACCATCATACATGAGGATCTTTACACAAATGTGGCCCTGTTTATAGCCACCATAAAAAAATACAGAAACAAAAATATGTACAAATATACAGATTCTCGTATGTACCAAATTATTCGAGCCTTGTAGGCCAATATCATAACAGCACAACAATTTGTATGAGGTGTAACATGTACTGTAATGATTACTTCCAACAGATATCTTCACTTTTATTGCATACAGTAAGTTTTAAATTTACAGAAGAGCCCATCTTGTAATCTCAACAGTTAAACCTCAGCACTTGCCGATCCAATGTACAGTGAGCTTGTTGCCATACAACACGCAGACATAAAATACAACAAATAACATCAACAGGAAAACTAAAGCTAACATTAAAAAGAACCTTTTAATTACATTACGATTTTTACAAGTGCTATACACAACACAGGATCAAATAAAGGGAAAAAAATGTATTGATGTCAGAGCAGCTCAAGAACAAATAGGACAGTTCCACCTCTGTCTGCTATATTGTTATTTGGCAATTTGATCTCATTTCTTCAGGAGAGGCTGGAACCAGCCTGTCCAGGTATGTCAATTCATGGAATGTATCCCAAACCCTCACCAAACAGCTGCTGCGTAATGTTGAGGATGGCTTTCAGTCCAGTTTCCTAGCTAGCCTTATGCCATGCATCAAATGGAAACATGCCTGATCACAAAAAAACATTAGCCTGGGCCACTGGAAAATTTTGTTAAGATAGTGAAGATATATAGAAGCAACAAGGAAATAATACAATTGGGAGAAAATCCAGAAATGATTAACATGTATTAAACATGCAGAAGGTGAAATAATAAATCACAGGACCATATGCAGACTGTTGAACACTAGTTTTACAAACATTGTTGACATGTCCTCTTTCTCAGTTAACACCCCTGCAGCATCACAGTGAGGATTTTTAAAAAAAAAAAAAAAAAAAAAAAAAAAAAAAAAAAAAAAAAAAAAAATGAGTGTTGCTGACTGCGGCAACCCCAGCTGAAGTTGGGAGTATCACAAAGCAGAAACCAGATTCACACTCGAGAGGCTTTGGTGTTAGATACGACTGCATATTAAAACACATCTGCCACATAACGTCTTCTCAATTGTGCGGTATAATTAAATTTTCATTTCAAACTGCGCAATTTTGTAATGCTTTCAAAATATCAAAAATTATTCCAGCGTTTAAAAAGGCAATAAAATGGGTGTAAATAATTATAGGCCTGTATCATACCAAGTCCTTCAGAGGTCATGGAGAAAATGTGTGACTGGGGAAAAAATTTCCCTGAAAAAAATCTGCTTACTATTCGGAGTGAACATTAATAAAACCAACAAACTGCAGAGATAAATTCCTGACAGGAAATGGAAGAAAAAAGGCCCTATGAACATGTGTCCAGAAATGCGTTGTTGCTACAGTAGATGGCTCTGACAAATGAAAGCTCCTCTGACCACGTGTTGTGTGATCCTTGTGTGTTGCAGGCTGCGTGATTGATCCAGCGTACTGAAAACGGCAGAGTGGCCAGGTTTTCATGTCAGGAACAAGCCAAGATAGTGAAGCAGATGGAAACTGTCGAAAGGTAGCACAGCTGTACCAAAGCAGGCAAATGGCCTGTCAACATGGTGTAAACCACAGTACAATTATGTATATCCTGCATGATAACTGCTATTATCCTTGTCACCTGCAACAAGTTCAAGGATTATCAGCAGCAGATTTCCCTATTAAGGGAAGGATTTTGTCAATGGTTTTGGCACCAGACAGCCACAATTATGGGTTTCCAAACATCAGTCCTCTTTACCAGAACTGGCATCATTAACCTGCATAATCGTCATCTGTGGGCTACAGACAATCCTCAAGGAATGGTTGAGGCCTTCCATCAACACCAGTCCAGCGTCAATGTGTGGATAGGGATTCTTGGCAACAACGTTATTATTCCACAATGCCTCAATCGTAGAATGTGCCTGTACTTCGTGCGGAATACTTTGCCTGGGCTACTTCAAAATGTGGCTTTGGCAGTACGACAGGTTTTGTGGTTTCTGCATGACGGAGCACCACCCCATTTCCACATTACAGTTTACCCATCACCTGAACATCATCTTCGTCGGATGTTGGATAGGAAACGGAGGCCCTGTAGTATGGCCTGCTAGATAAGCACACAAATCCCTTGGATTTTTACTCTTGGGAGTTCAGCAGAACCAGTTTCTGGCATACAGACACTTCAACAGTGTGTTCACAATGTCTGTGATGCTACTTGGAGAAGAGGCTGGAACGTGTGAAAGCATGCAGCAATCCATGGTGCGACATGTAAACGTGTGCATTGCGTCCCATGGAGGCCAGGTTGAACATCTGTTGTGACGTGGGTGTGATGTACTGTTCCGGGACAATTTGTTGTCACTACACGCAGACTCTCCATTTCTGGACACATGTTAATAGAACCTTTTTTCCTTCATTTCCAGTTAGGAATCTGTCCCTGCAGTTCATCGGTTTTATTAACGTTCACCCTGTATAGTCAGCAACAATTTGGTTTCAGGAGGGGAATGTGTATTAATGGGGTCCTATACTCATTCTTAAATTAAATATATTCTGCTATTAATATGAAGAAGCTAACTTCAGGAATATTCATCCATCTCACCATGGCACTTGATCTTATAGGCCATGAATTCTGCTACTACAGTAAATGCCAAGTTATGGGATTAGGAGCACATGTAATGACTGGTTTGGTTCCTATCTAGAAGACAATGGTAATAGGTGGTGGTGGTGGTGGTGGTGGTGGTGGTGGTAAACAAGGAGGGGTAATCACAAAATGGGGAAACTCTATAATCCAGTGAACAAATTTTCAAACAAGGCATTCCACAGCAGCCAACATACTGTCCATTTCTCTTTGTAATTTTTATTAATGATCTCAGAATCTGTAGCAGAAAGGGGCTACCAATAATTTTTGGCGATTTTACAAATATCCTGCTCAATAATCACTAAGTACAGGAATAACAGTAATGACTAATGACACCAGCCACTGCACAATAATTTGGTGAAACGCCAGCTGATTATTATTGAATGAAGACAAGGCTGTCATCTTCCTTATCTTTTTCCTTTGTCCCACATCTGTGCTGGGGTCAGCACGTTTAGGAACTGATTTGGCAGGGTTAATTGTAAGGGTCGGCTGTGTCTTCACCTCGTTGCCACCCCTCCCCCTCCCTGTGAGGGGATATATGAGGTGTGACTGGAACAATTAATTGTACAATGTTTGTACTTACATGCTACTGTGATGCATCTCCTTCAAAATAGTCCCCTTCTGACTGAACACACCTACTCCAACAGTATTTCCACTTTTGGAAACATACCTGGAAATTTTTTTCCTGAAGTGTGTTAAGGACACTCTGTGTATTTGCCTGGGTGTCTTTAATCGAGTCAAATCGCCTCCCTTTCATTGAAAATTTCAGTTTAGGAAACAGGTAGAAGTCCACAGGGGCCAAATCAGTGGAATATGGCAGTTGTGGAAGCACAGGAATTTTGAATTTGGTAAAAAAAGTCTACAATGGAGAAGGCACGATGAGCCGGTGCATTGTCATGGTGTAGCAACCAACTCCTGTCTTTCCACAATGCATGCCTTTTTTTCTGCACCTTTTCGTGCAAACGCTCAAGGACACATTTGTAGTATTCCTGGTTAATTGTCTGCACAATACCAGTAGAATTGAAAAAAAATCACCAACATTGTCTTTACCTTCGACTGACTTTGCTGTGCTTTATTTGGTCGTGATGAACCTGGAGACTTCCACTGCTGAGACTGCACTTTGGTTTCAGGATCATATCAATATGCCCACGATTTGTCAACTGTAATTACCCTATTAAACAAATTTGGGTGATTTTTAGTCCGATTAATTAGTTCTTGGCACACTTCAAGTTGGTATTGTCTCTGGTCACTTGACAACACTTTTGGAATGAATTTTGCGGACACTTGACGCATGTTCAGATCTTCAGTTAAAACTGACTGAACTGCATAGAAACTTAAATTAAGTTCATCAGCAATCTCCCTAATTGTAAGTCTACGATCAGAGTGCACTAAGTCCCAAACTTCCACAACATTTTCACTCATTTCTGAGGTGGAAGGACGACCGTACCGTGGTTCATCTTCAAATGATTCGTGGCCATTTTTAAATCTGTTGAACCAGACGAAAACAATTGACTGGCTCATACAATTATCCCCAAAAGCTGCTTTTAATAGTTCATAAGTCACAGAAGCTAATTTCCCCGTTTTAAAACAAAATTTCACACAAACTCATTGTTTCGTTTTTATGTCTATTTTCATGCAGACAGAATCCGGCGAGTCAGACCTGCTCTCAACCAGCTGCCACAACGAACTGAATGAAGGAAATGCAGTTTCTTGTCAGAGGGTATTCAAGGACAAGGCAATGACTCACTCCCCATCCTCTGTGTACCTGCCCACCAAACCAGTAAGCAGTAGCCGATCCATTCTTAAAAGTTTTCAGTCACACATCGTATGTACCTAATCTGTCTGTGCGTAGTGTGAAGTATGTGAATGTTTATTAAATGTTTGCAAATCATGCAACTGAGGCAAATGTTGGGGACCAGGCCAGCCTAATTGGACGTAGAAAACCACATATAAAACACATTCAGGCTGGCCGGCATCCCTCATCATTAATCCACCAGGTGGATTGGATCTGTTCAAATCCTGGAAGCAGTGTATTAACACATGTAACTATCCAGTTGGGTAAAGACAAGACTGTACAGGGTTTTTAAAAAAAGTTTACAAACTGACACGGCACATCAGGCATACAACAAGGATCAGTAATCACATAGTAACTGGGGCTCGCAAAGGCCATCCAGGGTTACCAAATGTCGTTGCAGTTAGTCACATGCTACAAATGAACACCCACTACAGGAGGTGCTCAAGGTTTTATCCAGGTGTATTGAGACACACCAAATAACACCGCACTGAATGGTATGCACTCTCTCAAAGATACCTGTTGTATGTTGAAGACATCCTGCTGCCACAACAATCCTGCCCACTAGGCCCTCTGGCAATGTAGCAGGTGTTTTGTACACAAGGCCCTTCAGATACCTCCACAGGAAAAAATCTATTGGGGACAGATCGGGTGACCAGTCCAGCAGCCGGGAAAGGCTGCCTACAGATGTGCTCTCACTTGTCTACTGAAATTTGGGGGGGCTCCATCATGCTGAAATTGAATGTGTTGGTAAATAGGTGGTACAGCATGCAGCATGTCCGGCACAATCTCTCGCAGGAATACACGATACGTGAGACCGACAAGTTAGTGTGGGAGAATGTACGGTCCAACTTAATAATATCCAATGGTGCCAGCCCACTCATTAAAGGTAAATTTGCATTCTGAGACATACGCATATGTAGCACGTGGGTTCACATCTGCCCACGTATGCGGTTTGTGAATGTTCATCGTGCCCTTGAGTGAGAATGCAGCCTCATTGTTGAAGCTGCGAATCTTCATCTGAAGTGGATTCTCGCGGAAATCATGACGCAAATTCAATGTGCTTGTTGTGGTCCCACAGTTGCAGTGCCTTGGATGCATTGGAACTGAAACAGATGCAGTCCTTTGGTGTGTACACTGCAGCAGACGGAGGGTTGGGGTATATCAGTGGCGCACGAATATGCCTTGTGTGCTTGTTGATGGTGTACATTGCATCCTTTCAAGAACGCTTTCTTCCGGCACAACTATCATTGTTGCTTGTTAACAGCCAGCATACGGCTTGTGCACATGTAACGAGCTGGTTTTGCACAATCGGCGATGCAGGGTGGCGAATATGTGGCACAGAACCGTCCTACCTGGATATTTTTCATGGTACAGTCACATGGCTTCTCATCCATTGCAGTTGGCCATGCCACAAGTCAAACGCATCTCAGTCATTTTGCTGTACATTTCCACAGGGTGAATGGCAATTTCCGTGAAGGAGGAATCTACGTTTCTGGACGAGACAAACTGTTTTCTGTCGCTTAAATAAGAATGCATCACAGCTAACGTGCTTGCATGTACCCCATAAAACACCAGCTTCCTTGTTAGTATGTTAGCAGGACTGCAATCAAATGCTTTTCTTAGGTCACAGAATAGCAGTGAGACCACATTTTTCTCTTCAAAAGCTGTTAAAGTCTGATCCATTGTTGCTGCTGTTGTGTTTCTTCCCTTACAAAAACGAAACTGGTTGTTACATAAGAGATTGTGTTTTTCAAAGTAGCTGCTTATTTGTGTGCGTAGCAGTGCCTCAAATATCTTTGAAAATATTGGCACAATTAAGACTGCTCTGTAGCTTTGGAGATGTTGTTTGTACCCTTTTTTTATAAACTGGGATAGCTTTTGATACCTTGAATGATTCTGGAAATACTCTAAATTCTACACATTTATTAAAAATAAAAGGTAATGGTGGAGAGACTGACTGTATTATATTTTAAATGATGTTAAGTCAACAACCAATAGCACTCCATACTTACAAAATTTGAAAACAGCTTTTATGATACAGCAGATGTGATACTTCTTCATTGAAATACCTGGTGACGTGACAGTGGGGCTCCAAAGAGGTCCATTGCTGCAAACTTGTTGCATTGATGTTGTTTCCTAGTTCTTTAACCGAGTTTAAAAATAGTGATTTAACTCCTTGGAATCTAGCAGAGATGCTTGTGTGCATTTTGGTGTGTCCCCATATTTTATTATTTGCCATGCTACCTTGCATTCATTGGTGGCCATTTCCAGCCAGTTTTTTAATGAAGAGCTTATAGCTTTGCATTTAAGAGAGGAACCTGTAAATTTGCTCAATCTATATATTTCTTTAAAAAGTTATCAAAGGCCATTTCTGTTCCCCTTTTTCCCGATTGGCAATAATATACAAAGTCCCACTTTGCTCTACCTAGTCTCCTAATAAACACTCTTACGTACTCTTCCTTTGGCCCTCTTAATAGTAGCACTTTAGGTTCTTCACTTTCAATTGGTTGCCTCTTATGTAGCGTGAGAAGTAAAGACTCATTATCTGCTTGTGCTTCTCCTGCAAGTCTGACTGTGAAGTCTTCTCCATGGAAATTCACTATAATATTTTCTATGCAGGGTTTTGTATGTGTCGCATAGTTATTTTTACTATGTAGGTCCAATGATCACTGTGGTGTCACCGCCAGACACCACACTTGCTAGGTGGTAGCTTGAATCGGCCGCGGTCCATTTAGTACATGTCGGACCCGCGTGTCGCCACTGTGTGATCGCAGACCGAGCGCCACCACAAGGCAGGTCTCGAGATACGGAAGAGCACTCGCCCCAGTTGTACGACGACTTTGCTAGCGACTACACTGACGAAGCCTTTCTCTCATTTGCCGAGAGACAGTTAGAATAGCCTTCAGCTAAGTCCATGGCTACGACCTAGCAAGGCGCCATTAGCCTTACATAGTTTGAAAGTTATCATATGAAATGTCTCATCAAGAATGCTGTATTCACATCAAAGAATAAAAGATAAGTATTCGAGGAGCTGCATACTTTTCTTATTAGAATTCACTACTTGTCCTGTTCCAGAATTCACGCCCGTCTGCGTTAGATAGCGTGCATTTCGGCCTCCTGTATCTACAAGGTGTTGGCACATTTGCCAACACATCAATCATAGCTTATTTGGAAATGTCATTGTGAATTGTTCTTCTACATTTGCCATTTCTATGTCAAAATCACCACATATAGTAATTCTTGACTTGTTCTTCAAGATTTTTTAAAACTATTAACTGACATTTTTAAATAAAGAAATTTATATATCCATCTGGAGACCCATACAGACTAAATACAATTACGTTTTCCATCTGTAGTTTTTACGCAACTAAACTCCCCATCTAGTTCTAAGCAATATTTAGATAAATCAATTCTGGTAAATTTTACTCTGTCTTTGACAAAAATTCCAGCACCAGCGTTCTTGTACTTGATCTCAGGTTAACCAGTTTTGACGGTTCCTCCTGCTTCTATTTCTTCGTTTGTTGTCCTCGGTGTCGACGTACTGGCTGAAAACTGGGTTGTGGTTTCCAACACTGACTACTTTAAATGATATAGCCGATAGATGGACAGTTACGTTTTGCAGTACTTTAATGTTCACTTTGCACAAACCCCTAATAATACGCAGTTATATGGCCAGTGCATGATTTTTTAAATTTTTATAAGCCTCATCAATAGTTAGCAGGCAGACCATCCACATACTGCTAAGATAATTTACTGTTGAACATCTACGAACAGTAAAACCTAACCACAACGTTCAGTTCTTGAAGAATAATCAGCTACATACGAGAACAGTCACTGTCATTGTTTTTACACATGGCTTAATTGTTTAACACTTATTACACTGTTAAGCTGAAGCATTGTTGTTCTAACCAGCACAGGTTTCTCGCCTGAAACTCGGGCGTGGACTGACTGTATCATGACCAAAAATCAGGCCCTTATATATCATCACAATAATAGGTACTGAAACTACACAATGTTCAAAGTTAAATTTACAGAAATTGCAATGAAAACTAACTTCATACGATTAACTGAATACATCGAATATTGATTCTTTTTAACAGTTTCTTTTACTACAAGGGTTAGGCCGAATTATTTGCTTAAATCGTGATATTAACAAATATAGTTACACAAACAATACTTTTGATGAAACAGTTAATTTCTTTGGAATTAATTCAGGCCTGGTTTGCTAACATGTTTTCTAATAGAGCTATGGGAACGGGATCGGTAATCGTGATATAGAAAACTTAATTCCCATATCTGTCGTAGCTCGTATATACAGGGCTATTACAAATGATTGAAGTGATTTCAAAAATTCACTGTAGCTCCACTCATTGACATATGGTCACGACACACTATAGATACGTAGAAAAACTCATAAAGTTTTGTTCGGCTGAAGCCGCACTTCAGGTTTCTGCTGCCAGAGCGCTCGAGAGCGCAGTGAGACAAAATGGCGACAGGAGCCGAGAAAGCATATGTCGTGCTTGAAATGCACTCACATCAGTCAGTCATAACAGTGCAATGACACTTCAGGACGAAGTTCAACGAAGATCCACCAACTGCTAACTCCATTCGGCGATGGTATGCGCAGTTTAAAGCTTCTGGATGCCTCTGTAAGGGGAAATCAATGGGTCGGCCTGCAGTGAGCGAAGAAACGGTTGAATGCGTGCGGGCAAGTTTCACGCATAGCCCGCGGAAGTCGACGAATAAAGCAAGCAGGGAGCTAAACGTACCACAGCCGACGGTTTGGAAAATCTTACGGAAAAGGCTAAAGTAGAAGCCTTACCGTTTACAATTGCTACAAGCCCTGACAAAGTCAAACGCTTTGAATTTTCGGCGTGGTTTCAACAGCTCATGGTAGAGGATGCGTTCAGTGCGAAACTTGTTTTCAGTGATGAAGCAACATTTTTTCTTAATGGTGAAGTCAACAGACACAATGTGCGAATCTGGGCTGTAGAGAATCCTCACGCATTCGTGCAGCAAATTCGCAATTCACCCAAAGTTAACGTGTTTTGTGCAATCTCGCGGTTTAAAGTTTACGGCCCCTTTTTCTTCTGCGAAAAAAACGTTACAGGACACATGTATCTGGACATGCTGGAAAATTGACTCATGCCACAACTGGAGACCGACAGCGCCAACTTCATCTTTCAACAGGATAGTGCTCCACCGCACTTCCATCATGATGTTCGGAATTTCTTAAACAGGAGATTGGAAAACCAATGGATCGGTCGTGGTGGAGATCATGATCAGCAATTCATGTCATGGCCTCCATGCTCTCCCGACTTAACCCCATGCAATTTCTTTCTGTGGGGTTATGTGCAAGATTCAGTGTTTAAACCTCCTCTACCAAGAAACGTGCCAGAACTGCGAGCTCACATCAACGATGCTTCCGAACTCATTGATGGGGACATGCTGCGCCGAGTGTGGGATGAACTTGATTATCAGCTTGATGTCTGCTGAATCACTAAAGGGGCACATATCGAACATTTGTGAATGCCTAGAAAAACTTTTTGAGTTTTTGTATATGTGTGCAAAGCATTGTCAAAATATCTCAAATAATAAAGTTATTGTAGAGCTGTGAAATCGCTTCAATCATTTGTAATAACCCTGTATTTGCACTTCGCATTGCGTCCATACAGAATGAAGTATAACAAAGAACTGACTCAAGTAAAGTTAAGATGGAGGCTCAACAGAGCACTTAGAGTCCACAGATATTAAGTTTCCAGTTTCCACCTATGATGCCCCCCCCCCTCCCCGCAGTACGGAGTACTACAGATGTCCAAGGGTGATGGTGTGCGGGCATCGACACCAGTGGAAATCGTGCGTTTAGGCAGGCACACCACAGGTACTTTCCTCTTGAACGAGGTGGGTTGTGCAGGCAGGAGCATCGAGAGGCATGTCCACTTCGTAGTCAGTCAGCCACCGTGGCTGGATGAGACGGCGGCTGGCACGGGAGTAAGCGGGCGGGGCGGTTGACGGCGTGGTGGAGGAATGTGTGGCCCTTAAGTGGATCAAGCCTTACGTAGAAATGAAAGCACGTAGAGATGCTCGGTCACACTCGCGTGGGAGTGTGAGGTTGTGTGCAATGTTGACGTGTAAGGGACCGTCCAATGGTGGGACCTCAGTATCAGTCAAAAGAATGAGCACTCGGTCGTCGAACGTTGCTATAGAAATGCCGTTCACTCGGTGTGACAGCACGCTCCAGAACAAACTGATAGTAGGTGTGTGTGTCTCCGATGTTGGAGGTGGGGGTGCGAAACCTGCGCAGGATGAAACAGAGGGCTAGATCAGGAAAACAGCGAATGGTGACGAACAGTCTTCAGTGGAAGAGGTGTGCGGTGAGGTTGATGGGAGCACGTCTTCGTTCTCGATCAAGAGTGGATCGTCTACAGAGTCCGACTGCGGCGGTGTGAGACCATCAGGGTCGACGAAAGCCAGTTTCAGGCAATGCAGAGAAACTGTCTGTGTGCAGTTTTTAATCATGATATCAAAATTCGTGTCCCTGTGCCGCAGGACCTTTTAGGGGCCAAGATAAGGAGATTGAAGAGGCTGCCTAACCGCATCATCACGCAGAATGACGTGGGAGCAGTCGGAGAGTGAGGTGGGAACATAAGTCTCGGGCGGTGATTGACGGATGCAAACACGTTTGTTGAAAATGCGTGAGCATCCGGCTAACGAAATCTGGTGAGCGCGAAGATCCTCACTAACCTGGGAAAGAATAAGTTCCCCCGGTAGGACAGGATTCTCATCGAAAACAAATTTGGATATAGTCCCCTGTAGTTCAGGTTTATAGGTCGAGCGTAGACCAAGTAGCACCCACGGGAGAGCTTCTGACCAGAGACAATCAAGGCATTGAAGGGCCGTCTTGAGGGTGCGGTGCCATCTCTCCACCAACCCATTGCTTTGTGGGTGATAGGTGGTAGTGTGTATTTTTTTAATACCACAGATATTGCAGAGGATGGTGAAAAGGGAGGATTCGAACTGTCGACCCCGATCGATGGTGATAGTGGTCGGGCACCCGAAACAAGCTATCCACGAGCCAATGAAAGGCTTGGCTACCGTCTCGGCAGTAATGTTAGGGAGAGGAACAGCCTCGACCCACCAAGACAAATGGTCGATAGTTGATAAGATATATCTATGGCCCTCCGAAAGAGGAAGAGGCCGGATCACATCAATATGTACATGACAGAATTGTCCTGTGGGAATGTCGAACTTGCCCAGAGGCGGGGAGGTGTGGCGACTGATCTTGTTGTGCTGGCAAGCGACGCAGCTGCGTGCCCAGGTTTGACAGTCCTGTTTGATATTCTTCCAAGCAAAACATTCTGACACGAGACATGTGGTGGCTCGAACACCCGGGTGGGCTAGGTTATGCAGAGCGTCGAAAACCTGTCAGCGCACCCCGGATGGGAGCAAAGGGTGTAGGGTGCTGATCAAAGAATCACACCACACCTTGACAGAAATGCCAGGAAATTTAGCCTGTGTGAAAACAAGTGATGTTTGTGAGTCTCATAGGAGAGCCTGAGAATCTTTGTCAGAAGCTTGGAGGGAGGCCAGATCAGAAAGATCAACGATGTGGGAAACAGCACTGATCGGTGAGAAGAAATCCGCAGAGACGTTATTTGCACCATTGATGTAACAGACGTCTGTTGTGAATTGAGAAACCAGGTCAAAGTGGTGGTAACGTCGAGGGGGTGGGTCCTCAGGTGGGTTGCAGAACGCTTGTGCCAGTGGTTTGTGACCGGTGAGGATGAAAAACGAACGTCCCTTGGCATCGGGGCAGAAATGTTTGATTGCCTCATAAACAGCAAGGAGCTCTCTATCTAATGCAGAATATTTTCTCTGAGCCGTAGATAGTTTCTTGGAGAAGAAATGAAGGGGAGAAACCATGTTGCCCTTGCGTTGTTGCAACATTGCCCTCACCGTGAGGCGGCTGGCATCCATAGTGATGAATAACTCGGCCCAGAAGCCAGGGTGGGCGAGTGTCACAGCGCGAACTAAAGAAGTCTTCAAAGCCTTGAAGGCCTCTAGCAGCGGAGCAACCCAAGCGACGGGTTTGATACTGGAAGTTTGTTTGCCAGGTAGCGTGTCCGTCAGGGGTGCCTGAACAGCGGCAGCAGAAGGCAGATGGCGACGATAGTAATTGATGGTGCCGAGGAAATGGCGTAGAGTAAGTAGCTGGGGGTGACAGAGATGTGATAGCCTGCACACGAGATTTGGGAGGCTGTATTCTGTCAGAGGAGACAGTATAACCTAGGAAGGAGACTGACGCCTGGCGCAACTGAAACTTGTCTTTGTTGACCTCGACACCATTGGAGTTCGATGTCTGGAGGACTGTACACAGATGATTTTCATGTTCTTCTGCTGAGCTGTAGAAAATGACAATGTCATCCAGATAAGCAAAACAAAACTCGAACTGTCGCAAGATAGTCAATGAAACATTGTCACATTTGCGACGCCTTCTTTAGACCAAACAGCATGAAGTGCTGTTGGAATAAACCGAGCGGCATGATAATAGCTGTCTTAGGAATGTCTTCTGGCGCCACAGGAATCTGGTGGTAGGTGCCCGATAACATATGAGTGAAGTCATTGATGTGCGGCACTGGGTAATTGTCCATGACGGTACAGGCGTTTAAGCGTCTGTAATCACTCCACATTCAAGAAGATCTGTCGTGTTTGGGGACGAGGGGGATTGGTCTGTCTGAAGGTTGCAGATCACCTGCTGCCAAAAGTTCATTAATCTGCTGCCGGGCCGCGCGCAACTTGATAGAGTTTAGGCATCGGACCTTATGCCTAATAGGATGGCTGGCAGTGGTAACTATCTTGTGTGTCGTTTCATCAGTGACGGAAGAAACTGAGAACTGCACACAAAATTGGTTAACATCCTGGCTCTGAGCCTTCGGACAATTAGGGCGCGATGAGGCATAGCCATTAGCATGAGTGGGGAAAGGTAGCACGACAGTCACTTGTCTCTCATGGGAGCACTGCATGCGATTTTGTGGAGGGGGTGGGTGGGCGCGGAGCTCTGAGCGAAGGGGAACGGGCGGCTACTGTCAGCTGTTAACCTTGCACTGGACAACTGGCGCAGGCGAGAGCAGTGCTGTCATCGTACATATGGCCACTGGGTCATGAGGCCGGTGAGTGAGAGAGGGGGAATGTTTATCAACATGTGCAGTAGTTGTCCGAGAGGTGGGTGTGCTTGCAGTGTGCGTGCAACTGTCATTAGCAGCACTGTTTGAAACACACGGCACTGGATGAGGTGAGTACGATGGGGGGGTTGGAGCGTCACATGCAAGTAAAGTTTGTAGACTAACTTGATGAGAGTTCGAGCTAGGCTCGTTTGAGTAATCTTGTTTAGGTGGCGAGGTATGAGCCGTGACAAGCCTGCTGTAAGTGGATGCTATGCATTGTTTCAGCTCCGCGTTGTCGTGTCGGAGTTGCCTCACCGAGTCGTATTCTGACAGTAAGTCGATAACGCAGGTCACAATGTTGCCCGCAAGGTGGAGCACTCGCGTATGATATCGTATGTTGTGGTGGAAACAGAGCGTTGGACATAGGTGCGAGTGCACGGTATGTGAGTGTTCGTAGGATGGGGGAGCACTGAACCCTGTATGACATTAGGAGATAGTTTGTAATGAGACAAAAAATCCATACCGAGGATCGGTTCATCGATGTCGGCAATGTAGAATGTCCACGGGAAACGTAGAGAAGGAGATGGGGTCACAGTAACCTTTACTGAGTCTGAGGCAGGTAACGTTGGCATGTTGACAGTTTGTAGAAGTGACTTCGTCTGTGAAGAAGTGGTGGAGCCATCGAAGAAGGTACGATCGACACGTCAGCACCAGTGTCGACCAGTGAAGCTAGACCTGACGCAAGTCAGTCACGTAGAGATGACCAATCCACAGGGCGGACAAGTGAATGGAGTGTAATGTAAGAGGACACTTGTTAGGTGCCCCGCAGGACTCGGCTTCTCTTAGTTCCTGCGGTCGGCGTTTGGGTGTCGGCATGGCAACCTGCTCTTCTTCGTGTCATCGCCAAACACTTTGTGGTACCAGCATAAAAGGGTGAGCAGGGTGAGGAGGAAGGGGAGACGGCGACAGCGGGGGCGGCTTGTCCTCGTTGATTTGTTCTGGGAAATAGACCGGTACGTAAGGTGTGTGGGTGATCCTGGAGTGCTCGGATAGCGGAGAGAGTGAGCTGATGCTGCCGGGCGAAGTAGATGAGGTGACGGCGGAGCGAGCCCTGTCTCTGCCGGCCTAAGGTCGGTATGCGGGGGCAGCTGTGCCGATGAACGGTGCGGAATGGACTGGCTGATGTTGCCGCAGCAGCAATTACAACTGGTCAGTGACGCGTAGGTGGGAGCTGACGGACTTGAACGAGTGCGGTAACAGATGGATCTGTAGATCGGTAGGTAGTTTGGCAGACCACACAGCCCATAGCATGGCGTTAGGCACGGTATGCTCATTCACGAGGAATCGAAGGCAGTGCCAGAGTTGTGAGGGGTTCGTCCCCTCGTAGAGAATCTTGATTATTAACTCTTGTTGTGAGTAGGCAAGTCATTCCATTATAGTCTTGTTTGCAAACTCGTATTTTGGTGCAGGCGGTGTCGAAAGGAGCAGGTCACAAATCAAATCCGAGTGGTCGCAGAGGTGTGTGACAAGGCAGAGAAACTTTGAGTTGTTGTCAGACACATGATGTAACTCGAACAGATGCTCGACGGTCGTGAACCACGATGACGGGTTGTCCTTGTATAAGGGCAGTAGCTTCGGCAGGCGGCCAGGAGGGGGTGACGACGGCAGCTTCAGTGTCACCTGGGGTAGCGGCTGAACTGAGGTTAAGTCAGAGGCCAGTGCAGTAGGCCTGGATTTAACCAGGCAAGCGAATCTGTAGTAGTGGCAGCTGGCACAGTTGACTGTGTGTCACAAAAACACAGCGTAGCAGGCACAGACGGTACCGTGGAAACGGGCAGATGGACGGCACACGAGGGGGGCCCAGAAACTGGACCATGAGTGACGAGTGCAGGATGGAAATGACCTGTTTCTGGAACAGGGCGGAGACCGGCGCTGCAGACACAGGCGGTGCTATGGGAGCGGCAGGCGGTTGAGCGACCGGAAACGGGGACCCCTGCAAGTGAGGGGGTGGAGGAGGGGGGGGCAGGTGGGGGGGGGGTTGAGAACGCCACCCGCATGGAAAATATCTGATGCATAACATGCCTGTAGTGCATGTGACAGGCCACTGAGTCGAGGTAAGGGGTCCGTGCTACTCAAAACACTGAATTTTGCATGTAAATTAGTCACAACTGGAACACTACGTGCGGGAACGGATCCGGCATGGTTTATGGTAATGGCGGCGTTGCACACGGCCTGACAGTAACTGATGTAGCATGCCGGTGGGTGGCTAAACACGTGTTCTAATGGAGATCACTTTGTTCTTGAAACACTTGATTTGAAGAGACACAATTTGAAATATTGTTCAGTTCACATTTCACTGTCAGATGGGCATAATCTGGTGATGTAAAGCCTGAGTCCATTGTTTGCTCTACAGGCATCATTGTCGACCGTTGAAAACTAATAAGGTTAACACATGGCGTTGGTTGAGAACTCGAATCACTGTGCGTAAACGATCAATATGCCGTCGGCGAAGAAACGACGAAACTCGGTGAGTGAGTGAAGTTGTGCTTCCACATCTTCGAACAAGGCATTGTTTGGCGTGGTCATTGCATAGTGCATATAACCTGTTGCATAAACACCGGCGTGGAAGATGCGAAACACGAACGAACTGCGGGGTCACGACTATGGGAACGAAAGCGGTAATCAGGATATAGAAAACTTAATTACATATGTATAGAATGAAGTATAACAAAGAACTGACTAAAGTAAAGATAAGATGGAGGCTCGACAGAGCACTTAGAGTTCACAGATATTAAATTTCATGGTCGATACAAACTATCGATGCCACAGAACGAAATATATACTTTAAGATTACTAGCATTTTGTCTTCCAAACGTTTATAATTAGTGCAGAATTTATGTTTGTTTATATGTCAACAATAGACTATAAGTTACGAAACAATTTGTGATTTCACCCTATAATGAAAGATACTAACTAGGAATAGTTAAATTAGAAAATCAATTACATATATAAAGCTAAGTACAAAATTAGATCTGGTGCTATATTCTTTAAAACTGAGGGCCAACCTTTCTCTTTTATGAAAATACAGATTATATTCACGTATGTTAATGCTAGTCAGTTAAAATTGAAGAAAATGGCAAAACAAGAGGGGAATTAAAATTATCACAACTTGTTTCATCACACAGTGCTCGAATACACAGTTAATATCAAAATGCTGATTGTTACACATATGTTCTAATTCTAGAAGATTATTTCTAATGCAATATATACTAATTATATATAAAAACAAAGATGAGGTGACTTACCGAACAAAAGCGCTGGCAGGTCGATAGACACACAAACAAACACAAACATACACACAAAATTCAAGCTTTCGCAACAAACTGTTGCCTCATCAGGAAAGAGGGAAGGAGAGGGGAAGACGAAAGGAAGTGGGTTTTAAGGGAGAGGGTAAGGAGTCATTCCAATCCCGGGAGCGGAAAGACTTACCTTAGGGGAAAAAAGGAGGAAAAAAGGACAGGTATACACTCGCACACACGCACATATCCATCCACACATACAGACACAAGCAGACATATTTGGTCTTTAAATATGTCTGCTTGTGTCTGTATGTGTGGATGGATATGTGCGTGTGTGCGAGTGTATACCTGTCCTTTTTTCCTCCTTTTTTCCCCTAAGGTAAGTCTTTCCGCTCCCGGGATTGGAATGACTCCTTACCCTCTCCCTTAAAACCCACTTCCTTTCGTCTTCCCCTCTCCTTCCCTCTTTCCTGATGAGGCAACAGTTTGTTGCGAAAGCTTGAATTTTGTGTGTATGTTTGTGTTTGTTTGTGTGTCTATCGACCTGCCAGCGCTTTTGTTCGGTAAGTCACCTCATCTTTGTTTTTATATATAATTTTTCCCACGTGGAATGTTTCCTTCCATTATAGCAATATATACTAATTTGTAGAAACGTGAGTAGATTGCCTCTGCCTGGTTTCCTCTGCGATGTATTTGTCTCTATATCTGAAGTACATCTCTGAACATTATTTTGGTGGTCATTGATCCTGTGTGAGTACAGGGAGATACTTTGTTTTGTGCAGTGTGTCACAGAAGGGTTGGCTGCCTGCACATTTGTTGAAAGAAGTAAAGAATGTAATGCATCTGTATTTACACTTTTGGAGGCACTGGCTGGGGCATGATAGTTCATAAAAATCTTCACTGCAGATACTCACATCCCTGTTTCTGGTAGATGAACTAGTGGGAGCACTATTATTCCTCTTGGCAGCTGATGGGGTTGTATCTGTTGTTCTGATACGGTCTGTTGAAGCGGTTGTTGCTGTTGGTTCAGTAGCAGAGACAGTTCATACCACCCCAGTTCACTGACTGTCTTTTTGGATTTTCTTTGTAATTGCTTCGCTTATCAACTTTCCTAACATGCACTTCCCTCTACTATTCAAGTGCAGTCGGTGTCTGGTGAAACATGCTCTACCAAGTGAGCTGACACCTATTAATTTAGCACTACTGAATACCTCCTGCTTACTAGCTTACTAGCTGGTACACACCTGTTGTAACTGTTCCTCACTATTGTTCCGCTGGTGCTGGGATGGAGATGGCGTCTGACTTGGTCCAACATACGATCCATCAGGACTGATCTGGGAACCTTACTGGCCACAGGATACCTCATCATAAGGTAGAAAATTCATAGGGACACATGTTGTGTGTGGATACGAGCATTGTCCTTTTGAAAAATGTAGCTAAAGCAATAAAAGAACTAAAAAATTCCAAATCGGCAGGTATTGATGGTATACCTGCAACAATGTTAAAGAAGAGTGCATCAAACCTAATTGAAGTACTCACACACTTATGTGACTCAAACTTCCTGGCAGATTAAAACTGTGTGCCCGACCGAGACTCGAACTCGGGACCTTTGCCTTTCACGGGCAAGTGCTCCTTTCTTTCAGGAGTGCTAGTTCTGCAAGGTTCACAGAAGAGCTTCTGTAAAGTTTTGAAGGTAGGAGACGAGGTACTGGCAGAAGTACAGCTGTGAGTACCGGGCATGAGTCGTGCTTCAGTAGCTCAGTTGGTTCGAGCACTTGCCCGCGAAAGGCAAAGGTCCCGAGTTCGAGTCTCGGTCGGTCACACAGTTTTAATCTGCCAGGAAGTTTCATATCAGCGCACACTCCGCTGCAGAGTGAAAATCTCATTCTGGAAACATCTCCCAGGATGTGGCTAAGCCATGTCTCCGCAATATCCTTTCTTTCAGGAGTGCTAGTTCTGCAAGGTTCGCAGGAGAGCTTCTGTAAAGTTTGGAAGGTAGGAGACGAGATACTGGCAGAAGTAAAGCTGTGAGTACCGGGCGTGAGTCGTGCTTCGGCAGCTCAGTTGGTAGAGCACTTGCCCGCGAAAGGCAAAGGTCCCGAGTTCGAGTCTCGGTCGGGCACACAGTTTTAATCTGCCAGGAAGTTTCATATCAGCGCACACTCCGCTGCAGAGTGAAAATCTCATTCTGGAAACATCCCCCAGGCTGTGGCTAAGCCATGTCTCCACAATATCCTTTCTTTCAGGAGTGCTAGTTCTGCAAGTTTCGCAGAAGAGCTTCTGTAAAGTTTGGAAGGTAGGAGACGAGGTACTGGCAGAAGTACAGCTGTGAGTACCGGGCGTGAGTCGTGCTTCGGTAGCTCAGTTGGTTCGAGCACTTGCCCGCGAAAGGCAAAGGTCCCGAGTTCGAGTCTCGGTCCGGCACACAGTTTTAATCTGCCAGGAAGTTTCATATCAGCGCACACTCCGCTGCAGAGTGAAAATCTCATTCTGGACTTATGTGACTGCTCACTTCAGGCAGGCACTTTCCCCGATGTGTTGAAAACATCAAAAGTTATTCCTGTATATAAAAAAGGGGACAAAGACAATGTAAATAACTACAGACCCATCACAATTTCCTCGTGCATCTCTAAAGTACTGGAAAAAGTTATGTATGAGAAACTTACGAAATTTATAAACAAAAACAGCATCCTATATAATGAACAACATGGATTCAGAAACAAGAGGTCAACGACAACTGCTGTCTATGAGTGCATCAATTCCATCCTAAACCTGACGGACAAAAAACTCGAAACAATAGGAGTCTTTATTGACTTGTCAAAAGCTTTTGACGTGGTGGACCATAAAATTCTGCTATCAAAGCTAGAAAGATATGGTATTCGAGGTCTGTCCAACAAGTGGATCAGTTCCTTCCTGACTAATCGTATGCAGGCAGTGTGTATCAAGCACACAAATATTGAACTAAAAACTGTATCTAATCACTTATCTGACTATAAACAAATTAAATATGGTGTACCCCAAGGATCAGTATTGGGACCCCTTCTGTTTCTTCTGTACATAAATGATCTAAGCTTAAATCTCGATGCACACAAAACAATCATATTTGCAGATGACACCACGATTTTACTAAAAGGAGACAACAATGAACAGTTACAGCAGACAGTAAACACGGTCACGAAACAACTTAGCAGCTGGGCACAGAGTAATCAGCTTGTAATAAACAGTAAGAAAACCATTGCTCTAAAATTCCACAATGTTCCTAACAAGGACATGTTTATCCCATCAGTCTCTATCAATGATGAACCAGTTGGTAACAATACTGAAACCAAATTTTTAGGACTTTGGCTGCAGAGTAACATCAGATGGAATAAGCATATTGAATATCTCAATGCAGAACTGAGCAAAACATGTTACCTCCTTTGTTCATTAAAATCATGCTGTAGTGAGAAAACAGTATCGAATGCATATTATGCGTACTTTCATTCTCGTCTTAGATATGGGGTCACCTTCTGGGGAAACTCTAAAACAGCTAATAGCACTTTTAAACTACAAAAAAGGGCCATTAGAATCTTGTTTGGGTGCAAGCCTAGAGACTCTTGTAAACCCCTGTTTAAGAAATCTGGTATTCCTCCATTACCATGTGTATACATTATGGAAACCCTTTTGTTCTTTAAATTAAATGTAATAGGCAAGGACCGGAGACTGCAAAAAAACTGTGATATACATGAGCACTGTACCAGACAAAACAGAAACTTACATATGACTCAAATCAGCACAGCACTGTGCCAAAAAGGTACTTTTCACATGGGAGTTAAGCTTTATATCAAACTTCCTGAAAACATAAAAGCTATCACTGAGGGCAATACATTTGGAAAATCTCTTAAGTCATATTTACAGCATCACTGCTTTTACTCCATTGAACAATATTTAAATTTATGAAATGTGTTATATAAATACGTGTAAAGTGTATTATTGTAACCTTAAATATGTATGCCTTGTAATGACTTTCAGCCTGTATATTTATAACTTGACTTGTCCTATGTCTTATGCATAAGCTGCTATGTAGACAACAGGACCAATAAAAAATACAATACAATACAATACAGTACTGTGTTGAGAGAGGTTACACCTGAGGACTGTAAGATGCCTAATTTGTTATTCGCATCCATCTCAGCCACGTTGCTCTCAAAAACCAGCTGTGTTGATATAACCACTGTGATTGGACCAATGTTTATGGTGCCCAGCTTAGAGTGAGCATCGTACTCCACCTGAAGACTAAAAATGGGACTACCGGGACATGACCTATAAAAATCGTTACACTTGCCATTAGAAATCTTCACACTCAGTTAGTTCTAATAGATATGAAAAGAATTTGAAAGGAGACACTGACTTCATAGAACTGAAAGGTTTATTATCTCTAGTACAAATCACGGTACACATTCCTAATGTTTCTGTGCTTTTGCTTAAACCAAAAGAGAACATTTAATACTTTTGATAGAAGATAAAAGTGTTAGCTCTGTCAGTGCTGGAACATTATTGGCAATCTGCAGTCTGGTGCACCTAAAATTTGCTGAAATTCTGCAAAATCTTAACAGTAGTACTTGTGTAATAACTCTTTGTCACAGTATAGTTTTTCTCTGAATAACCTGGCCACTGTGGCTGTATTTTAAGAAATTAATAATCCATGCAGTAATGGCTGGCAACAATGAAAGTCTCTGTGTGAAAATTAATTCCACAAATGCTCAGAGAGAGGGTGTTAATTTTTACTTAAATAAAATCACATATCACTTGAATAAACATCATTATTTAATAGATAACAAATACATAATTTCCAGCAGTACAGACATTTTATCAACTGAGCAAATAAGACCATCCAGATATTACAATTCTCACAGTGGTAAGAGACAAAGTAGGATGATCACAATAAAGACACTAGTCTCTACGTTACAAAAGAAACAATTGTCTTTTAGTGTTCTTTGGTCTAGTCATGGTATAGATGTGACTTGTATCCATTTGCCAACTCCAATAAAATTCCTGTGCCCCATTTCTGTTTTTTACATCATTTTGACACTGTTTGCCTATATTTTGCACAAAATTTTTCCAAGAGATGCACCAAAAATAAATGCAAAGTGGATAAAAATGCACTTCACACCTACCGAAGATGCAGACTCCACTTCTTCCAATCTGACTATGTAAGTCTAGACTAGATGTGGTTTAGAATTCAAAGAAATAGTATGAACAATTGAGAGATATATATCAAATAAGTTAGTAAGAGATGGTACAGCTCCCTCATACTACATGAAACAGGTCTAAACACTGTTGAAAAAGCAATACTTTTGATGGAAGATAAAAATGTTAGCTGTGTCAATGGCTGGCTCTGAGCACCATGGGACTCAACATTTAGCTGTGTCAATGCTGGAACATAATTGGCAGTCTGCAGTCTGGTACTCCTAGAATTTGCTGAAATTCTGGAAAATCTTAACAGTGATACTTGTGTAATAACTCTTTGTAACAACATTGTTTTTCTCTGAATAAGTTGGCCACTGTAGCCATATTTAAACAAGTTAATATAAGATGCAGTCTCCACTTCATCTGAACTGACTATGTAAGTGTAGGCCAGATGTGGTTTAGAATTCAAAGAAATAGTATGAAAAATTGAAAGACATATGCCAAATAAATTAGTAAGAGATGGTAAAGCTCCCTCCTGGTGTACAAAACAGGTCAGAACATTGTTGAAGAAGCAACAAAACAAGCATGACAAATTTAAAAGAATGCAAAATACCTAAGATGAGTGAAGTTTTACAGAAGCTCAAAATTCAGCATGATATTCAATGTGAGATGCTTTTAATAGTTTCCACAATGAAGTTCTGTCTCAAAATCTGACAGAAAACTCAAAGTGATTCTGGTCATATTTAAAGTACATCAGTAGCAAGACGCAGTCAATACCTTCACTGCACAATAACAACAGTGATGTTACAGATGACAGTGCCACTAAAGGAGAGTTCCTAAATGTAGTTTTCTCAAATTCCTTCACCAAAGAAGAGGAAGTAAATATTCCAGAATTTGAATCGAGAACGACTGCCACATGTAGATATCTTCGGTGTAGTGAAGTAGCTGAAATGGCTTAATAATGGCAAGTCTTCTGGTCCAGATAGTATAATACTAATTAGATTCCTTTCAGAATATGTTGATACAATAGCTACATACTCGGCAGTCATACACAACTGCACACTCGTAGAAAGATCCGTACTTAAAGACTAGAAAGTTGCACAAGTCACACCAATACCCAAGAAGGGAAATAGGAGTAATCCACTGAATTACAGACCCAAATCACTAATGTCAACTTGTACTAAGATTCTGCAACATACACTGTTGTCAAATATTATGAACTACCATGAAGAAAATGAGTTATTGACAAACAGCAAACACAGTTTAAAAAAATATCATTCTTGTGAAACACAACCATCTTTTTATTCTCACAAAGTAATGAGACCTATCAACAGGGGTTGTCAAATTGATATCATATTTTTGGATTTCCAGAAGGCTTTTGACACCATTCTCTCAAGCTAACTTCTAATCAAGTTGCATACCTACAGAGTAACGTCTCAGTTGTATGACTGGATTCATGATTTCTTGTCAGAGAGGTCACAGTTCATAGTAACTCACAAAAAGTCATCAAGTAAGACAGAAGTGGTATCTGGCATTCCCCAAGGAAGTGTTATAAGCCCTTGGCTGTTCCTGATCTACATAAACATTTTAGGAGACTTTCTGAGCAGCCCTCTTTGATTGCTCACAGATGATGCTGTCATTTGCTGTCTCGTAAAGTCAAAAAAAATTGTGAACTGATTTAGACAAGATATCTTTATGGTGCAAAAAGTGACAATTGACTTTAAGTAATGAAAAGTGTGAAGTCATCCACATGAGTACTGAAAGAAATCTGTTAAATTTTGGCTACAGAAAGAATCACACAAGTCTAAAGGCTATCAATTCATGTAAATACCTAGGAATTAGAATAATGAAAAAACGAAACTGGAGCAATCGTGTAGATAATATTATTGGGATCACAAAACAAAGACTGTGTTTTATTGGCAGAACACTTAGAGGATGCAACAGGTCAACCAAAGAGACTGCCTACATTATGCTTGTTCATCCTCTGCTAGAGTACCACTCGTGCATACTGGGAGTCTTCCCAGCTAGTCCAAAGAAGGGAAGCTCATTTTGTAGTATTACGAAATAGGTGAGAGAGCATCACAGGTATGATAAATGAGTCGGGGTGGCAATCATTAAAACTAAAGCATTTTTCATTGCAGCAAGATCTTTTCATGAAGTTGCAATCACCAACTAACTATCTCATCAGAGAGTGAAAATATTCTGTTGGTGCCCACCTACATAGGGAGGAATGATCATCATAATAAAACAAGATAAATGAGAACTTGCATGGAAAGATTTAAGTGTTCATTCTTCTTGCATGCTGTTCAAGAGTGGATCAGTAAAGAAATAGCTGGAAGGTGGTTCAATGAATCCTTTCCCACACACTGAAATTTGAGTTGTGGAATAATCATGTAGATATAGATGTAAATACATAGCACAAATTGCTCAGTCTGTTTACTAACTTTTTTATTGTATGCCCATCCAGAGGGTGTTGTACCAATGTGTTGTCCTCCATGCACACACTGAGGAATTTATTGGTCGCCTCTTGGTGTATAAACACATTTTCAAATCTGATATCATTTATCCTCGATGAAACTGTATGTGGTGGATGAAAATTTATATACACAGTTTTGTCTGTATTCAGTAAACATTGTTTGTGTTTAATCAATTTACCAGCTGAAGTATGTATAGGAAATAGTGTTACAGAGTTCATTAGGACAATACAGTATACTGGTGCCATCAAGGTAAAACTTGTAACCAGATCGAGTTGCTTTTGTTATGCTTTCAGTATCGTCAGCAGAGCCTCTGACATTGAAACATTCAAAATGGTGCGCACCACTTGCTCTTTTTGGTGTGGCCTGCCATGAATTCCTCTTGTGTACCAAACTCTTCATCTCAGAGTAAGACTTGCAAACTATGTCCCCAATTATTTGCTGAATATACATCAATTTCTGTCTTCCTCTGCAGCTTTTACCCTCTATAGCACCCTCTAGTACTATAGATGTTATTGCATTATCTCTTAAAATATGTTCCACCATCCTGTCCCTTTTTCTTACATCTACATCTACATAGAACTTCGTAAGCCAATGTAAGGCGCATGGTGGATGATACCCTGTACCAATACTTGTCATATTTTTTCTGTTGCAAGGTATAGAGCAAGGGAAAAACGACTATCTCTGTGCCTTCATATGAACCCTAATTTCTCAGTCTTATCTTCATGGTCCTTACGCACATTGTACGTTGGCAGCAGTAGAATCGTTCGGCAGTCAACTTCAAATGTCAGTTCTCTAAATTTTCTGAATAGTGTTTCTCAAAAAGAATGTCGCCTTCCCTCCAGGGAAACCAACTTGAGTTCCCAAAGCATCTCCATAACACATACTGTTTGAACCTTCCAGTAAGAAATCTAGCAGCCCGCCTCTGAATTGCTTCGATGTCTTTCTTCAATCCAATCTGGTATGGATCCAAAACACACAAGCAGTACTCAAGAATAGGTCACAACAGCTTCCTGTATGTGGTATCCTTTACAGGTAAACCATTCTTTTCTAAAATTCTCCCAATAATCCAAAGCTAGAAGAAGTAAAAACTTTGAGGTTCGCCGATGACATTGTAATTCTGTCAGAGACAGCAAAGGACTTGGAAAAGCAGTTGAACGGAATGGACAGTGTCTTGAAAGGAGGATATAAGATGAACATCAACAAAAGCAAAATGAGGATAATGGAATGTAGTCAAATTAAATCGGGTGATGCTGAGGGAATTAGATTAGGAAATGAGACACTTAAAGTAGTAAAGGAGTTTTGCTATTTAGGGAGTAAAATAACTGATGATGGTCGAAGTAGAGAGGATATAAAATGTAGACTGGCAATGGCAAGGAAATCGTTTCTGAAGAAGAGAAATTTGTTAACATCGAGTATAGATTTAAGTGTCAGGAAGTCGTTTCTGAAAGTATTTGTATGGAGTGTAGCCATGTATGGAAGTGAAACATGGACGATAACTAGTTTGGACAAGAAGAGAATAGAAGCTTTCGAAATGTGGTGCTACAGAAGACTGCTGAAGATAAGGTGGGTAGATCATGTAACTAATGAGGAGGTATTGAATAGGATTGGGAAGAAGAGAAGTTTGTGGCACAACTTGACTAGAAGAAGGGATCGGTTGGTAGGACATGTTTTGAGGCATCAAGGGATCACAAATTTAGCATTGGAGGGCAGCATGGAGGGTAAAAATCGTAGAGGGAGACCAAAAGGTGAATACACTAAGCAGATTCAGAAGGATGTAGGTTGCAGTAGGTACTGGGAGATGAAGAAGCTTGCACAGGATAGAGTAGCATGGAGAGTTGCATCAAACCAGTCTCAGGACTGAAGACCACAACAACAACAACAATCCAAAGCTGACAATTCACGTTTCCTACCACAGTTCTCACACACTCATTCCACCTCATATTGCTTTGCAACGTCACTCCCAGATATTTAAATGACTTGACTGTATCAAGCAGGACACTAGTAATGCTGAATCTGAACATTACAGGGTTAATATTCGTACTCATCCACATGAACTTACATTTTCTCACAGTTAGGGCCAGTTGCCATTCATGACACCAACTGGAAATTTTGTCTATGTCACGTTGTATCTTCCTACAGTCAACTTCAACACCTAACCATACACCACAGCATCATCAGAAAACAACTGCAGATTGCTGCCCACCCAGCCCATCAAATCATTTATGTATACAGAGGACAACAGTGGTTCTATCACACTTCCCTGGTGCATTCCTGATGATACCCTTGTCTCTGATGATCACTCGCTGTCAGGGACAGCATACTGGGTTCTGTTACTTAAGAAGTCTTTGAGCCACTCTCATATCTGTGAACATATTCCATGTGTTCATACCTTTGTTAACAGCCTGCAGTGGGACACCATGCCAAATACTTTCTGGACATCTAGAAATATGGACTCTGCCTGTTGCCCTCCAGCCATTGTTTGCAGTATATTGTGTGAGAAAAGGGCAAACTGAGTTTCACACGAGTGATGATTTCTAAAATAGAACTGATTCATGAACATAAACTTCTCAGTCTCAAGAAAGCAGCTTATTATATTCAAACTGAGAATATATTCAAGGATTCTGCAGCAAACAGAAGTTAGGGATATTGGTCTGTAATTTTGTGGGTCTGTTCTTTTACCCTTCTTATATAGTGGAGCCACCTGTGCTTTTTTCCAGTCACTTGGGACTTTGTGCTGGGCAAGATATTATTGATAAAAGCAAACTAGGTAAGGGGCCAATGCCATAGAGTACTCTTTGTAAAATTGAAATGGAGTTCCAACCAGACCTGGTGATTTATTTGCTTTCAAATCTTTCAGTTGTTTCTCTATGCCAGGTATGCTTATTACTCTGTAGTCCATATGGGAGTCTGTACAATGGTCAAATGAAGGTATATTTGTACAATTCTCCTGTGTGAATGATTCTTTTGTGTGCAGTCTAAAACTTCAGCTTTCATTTTGCTATCTTCAACTGCCACAGCAGACTGGCCAACAAGAGACTGAATGGAAGACCAGATTTTTCTCAGGTTGTCTGCCAGATCTTTTGCTGAGGTGTGGCGGTGGTTGTTGTTGTATACTTCACACATAGATCTTTTCACAGACGCAGCAATCTCTACTAACCTTAGCTTGTTGTAATTTGTGTGTTCCCTTTTGAACCAAGAGGCCAACGTCTCTGCTACCTCAGCATCTGCTGAGTTTCATTATTAAATCAAATCCACTTACTAGGCACATAACTCTCCAGACCATGATTTACAACCTGCTTAAACTTTGCCCATAATTCCTCTACATCCATCTTACTGGAACTCAATGATGCCAGTTCACTGTCTAAGTGAGACACTAATAACTTCTTATCTGTTTTATCTAGCAGAAACACTCTCTTAGCCTTCTTGAATGTTTTTATTATTATTATTTATTTTATGGCCTTCATTGGACCACTGTAGTCAAAAATACAAAGTTCTAAACAAGTTGTTACACAGGGATACAATTTGGTTCGACAATAACTTAATATGATATTTAGGTAATATAATTATCAGAGGCTATTCTTATATGAAAGGTGTTTTGCTCTTCTGTCTGCCCAATATTTCTTCATTCTTTCAGATATTTTCTTTCTTTCTTCATCTGAGACAACTCTTCCTGTACTCCTTTTATTGATTTTCATTTGTAGTCTGGTTTGCGGGTCTTGCAGTATTCTGGTTTTCTCTGTCTTGTTTTATAGGTCATCTACTGTAATTTGAAGTTCTTTTATATCTTCCTTAATTTCTGTGATCCATTTAATGTCGCTCTTGCTATTCCACAATTTTTGTATTATTTTTTTACTAATTCTGTTTTCTGGAGTTCTCATCAGATGTCCAAAGAATGAGATGCGTTTCTTCCTGATTGCGCTCATGACTGGTTCTATTTTCTTATATACTGTTTCATTTGATGCTATTCTCCAATGTCCATTTATTTTATACTGTTTATTTATACATGTCCTAATTATTCTTCTTTCTATTTTTAGTATTCTGTCAATTTCTGCTGTATTAGTTGTTTTGAAGATAGTTTCAGCTGCATACGTTATTTCTGGTTGTGTAACTGTTTTATAGTGTTCTAATTTTGCATCTATAGATAGGCTTTTTTTGTTGTATGTAGTTTTGGTAACGTAATTTGCGTAGTTCAGTTTTTTTATTCTATTTTGCCATGATGGCTTCTCATTTAGATTGTACATCATTATTTCGCCTAAATATTTAAATTTATCAACAATTTTGATTTCCTGTTCTCCTATTGTAATTTTGTTTGCAAGTGGTGGATCAGTTAGCATAATCTCTGTTTTTTCAAATGATATTCTAAGGCCTACTTTCTCTGCTATTTCTTGTAGTGATTTCACTTGTTGCCTGGCTTCTTGAACGGTGTTGGCTAGGAGAGCCAGATCATCAGCCAATCCCAAGCAGTTTAAGCTAATATCATCTTTTGCACTTCCAACTATTATCCTCTTTGGATTGTCCTTGTACCATTCTCTCATTATGTATTCCAGTGCATAGTTGAAAAGTAATGGTGATAGGCTGTCACCTTGTCTTAAGCCTATTTTTATGAGGAATGGTTCCGAAATTTCTCCTCTAGACTTTACTTTTGATTTGGTGTTGGTTAGAGTGAGTTGTATTATTTTAATTAGTTTTGGATGGAGTCCAAGATTTCTTAAAATTTTTAATACTGAAGGTCTGTGGAGACAGTCATATGCCTTCTTAAAATCTACAAATGTTATTGCCAGAGGTTTGTTCCGTTTCTTGTAGTATGCCATAATCAATTTTAAACTAATTATCTGCTCTGCACAGCTTCTCCATGGTCTGAAACCTCCCTGATATTCCTCTAACTCCTGTTCTAATCGCTCCTTGATTCTTTCATATAGGATCATGGATAGAATTTTATATGTGCAATCTTGGAAAGAGATTCCTCTGCAGTTGTCTGGGTTGCTTTTATCTCCCTTTTTGTGTTATGGGTGGATGATAGCTGTGGTCCAATGTTCAGGAAATTGCTCTGTTACCCAAATTTTTGTTAGAGCCATGTGTAAGGAGGTCTTGACTGTGTCACTTGCATATTTCCACATTTCAATAAAAACCTGATCTTCTCCACATGCCTTATAATTTTTTTGTTCTTTAAGAATTTCTTCTACTTCTTGGAAAGTTGGAGGGTCTAGTTTGTTAGGTTTGGTTTTTATTGGGGTATTTATGTTGATTTGTAAGGGTTCTTTGGGTTCCTCGCAATTCAGAAGTTTGTTAAATGCTTTTGCCATGATTTCTGCATTTTCCTTGTTACTGTGTGTCATTCTTCCATCTTCATTTTTCAGTATTAGTGTAGGGGCCTCATATTGTTGTAGTTGTTTCCCAAAGATTTTGTAGTAGTTCCTGGAGTTGATTTTATGATAATTACCTTCTGTAGACTTTATAATATCTTTATGAAATCCTCTCTTGATTCTTCTAATATTTTGAGTGAATTTTTTTCTTTCATTTTTTAGGTTGATGGCATTTTCTTCAGTTTTATGTGTTTGAAACTTTAACCATGCTTGGTGTCTATCTTCATGGAATTTGCCACATTCTGATGTCCACCATGCATGTTTCCTTCGTGGGTTCAAGGGAGCTAGATTCTCTGCTTCTTTTTTAAGATTAGGCACTAGTTGTTCTAGATCATCTGTTAATTTGATGGTTTGTGTTATTTGTTGGTACTTATTATTTTTAATTAGCTGATGTGGGTCAAACCTCCTTTTTATTTTATTAGTTTTCCCGGTCCTCTTCTTTAACGGTGTGAATTTGATTTTAATTTTAACCATATAATGGTCTGAGCCTGTGTCTATTCCTCTCAGTACTTTAACATTGTGGATCTCCTTATGAAAATTTTTGTCCATACAGACATGGTCTAGCTGCCACTCGCCCTTCCTCCAGTCTGGATGTTTCCATGTTTTAAGTTTACTTGGCTTCCTCTTAAAGTATGTTGATTTAGATATAAGATTGTGTTCTCTGCAGAGTTCTACAAGTCTTTGACCGTTTTTGTTTGTAAATTTATGTGGACTCCATTTTCCAATTATATCTTTATATTTCCTTTCTTTTCCCAACTGAGCATTGAAATCTCCCAATAAGATTTTTACATTCTTTTTATTTAGTCTGTTCACAGTTTGTTCTAGAAGGTCCCAAAATTTATCTACCTCTTCCTTTGTTTTTGTTAGACAATTTTTTTCATTTGTTGGGGCATGAGCATTTATTATTGTATAGGTTTTATTCATTGTTTTAAAGCTTAGAATCGCAATTCTTGTTGATACTGCTTGGAAATCTGTTACTGAATCTATTATTTTTATGTTTACTAAAAACCCTGTTCCAAACTGGGGACATTGTTTCATTGCCCTCGGTCCTGGTTTCCCATTATAAATTCTGTATCCTTGTGATTCGAATGGGTCCTCTGTTGTGTTTCTCATTTCTTGGATCCCTGTTATTAAATTTTTTTGTTTATTTAGTTCATCTGTGAGCTCCTTGAGTTTTCCGGTCTGAAGTAGTGAGTTTATGTTGTGTGTTGCTATATAATTTATTTGCTCATGTTTAATCTTCTTTTTGTGTTTTAGTGTGCATTTGGATGGTTGAAAACGCTCCAATTCATTGCTGTCTTCTAGTTGACTACCCACTGAATCCGATGTAGCCTTTTCCTGCCTTTTTGAGCAGGACGGTAGAATTTTTTTCCTAAAAGACCTTTCCATTTTTGACTGTCGAAGGTTGTCAACCTTAGTTGGAGCAAGCTCCGATTTACAACTACTAAGATATTTGTTAACCACAGAGGGTGTGTTTGGTCCATGAGAGCTATTTTATTTCACTCAAGTCCGCCAGTAAACGGGTGAGGACTTCCCTATCTGCCACCTGGGACGCGCCACGTAGGAGTATCACCTCTCCTCCTACTATGACAGCATTAACTTTTACAACCATACTTGCTATAATGACATGATGATCACTAATCCCTGTTGCTATACTGACATTGTTGACAAGGTCCAGCCTATTTGTAGCTACAAGGTCTAAGATATTTCCATTATGTGTGGGCTGCCGAGCTAGCTGCTCAAGATAATTTCTTGTCAGTGTTTTCCATATATTCATTTCCTCTCCAATTCTCCAGAGAACTTCCTCACTCCATACCTTAGTAGTTCTCCTAATTTTCAACATTTTTAAGTAGCACCACATTTCCAGTGTTGCAATTCTCTTCTTTTCCATTTTCCTCCCACAGTCCATGTTTCACTATTACACAATGCTGTGCTCCAAATGTAAATTTTCAAAAATTAAGACCTATGTTTGATACTAGTAGACGTCTCTTGACCAGGAATGCCCTTTTTGCCAGTGCTAGTCTGCATTTTATGTCCTCCATGCTCCATCTGTCGTAGGTTCTTTTGCTGCCTAGGTTATAGAATTCTGTAACTTCACATACTTTGTGATCACCGTTCCTCGTGTTAAGTTTCTCGCTGTTCTCATTTCTGCAACTACTCATTACTTTCGTCTTTCTTTGATTTACTCTCAATCCATATTGTCTACTCATTAGACTGTTCATTCTCTTCAGCAGATCATGTAATTTTTCTTCACTTTCATTTAAAATAGTAATGTCATCTATGAATCTTGCTACTGATATTCTTTGACCTTGAATTATAATTCCACTCATAAACCTCTTTTTTTATTTCGATAACTACTTCTTTGATGTATAGATTGAACTGTAGAGCTGAAAGATTCCACTCCTACCTTACACACTTTTTAATCTGAGCACTCAATTCTTGGTCTTCCACTCATATTGTTCCTTCTTGACTCTTGTACATACTGTATATTATACTTTTTTGTAAATAAAACTGCCTTTTCCTGGTGCCACTTGATTTATTTTTCCCCAGACTCGTTTCACATTTTTCTTGTTCTAAGGCATCTTCTGTGGTATCTATAATGATACAGTTTTGTTATTATTAGATTATGAAACAGTTCACGTCACATTTTTTTGTGTAAAAAAGTAATTACTTATGATTTGCTGTGATCTGTGTTTCCTCTCATCTGTTCTGGTGGTCGCACTACTGCCTTATTACTGACATATAAGCACAATTTTGAGTTCTGAAATTTTTCACGCTGTTCACCATGTTTCTCCTTATTTTGTGGTGTACTACTGTTCTTTTGCTGCTCGATATAACTATTTCTTTGGACATAGTGCTTTTAACAATGTAGATATTGCAACTTCATTACATTTTTCCTCCTCTTTGGTATGTTTACCTGCTTGTTGCTAACCTAACAATGCATATGTTCAAAACCAACTTCTATTCATGCTGTTTATATTGTGTGTGCTTATTAGCGAGAGAACAAGCTGAAGAGTGTGTTTTTTTGGGTGGGTGGGTGTGTTGGGGTAGGGGGAGGGGGTGGAGGGAGGGGGGGTTAGTGGTTTCAGTTATAGGGTGTTGAATATGAATGCACTAGCTGTTAGTGAGTGGTTGAAAGCTTTGGTGACAGCTGATTTGACTTTTCGTTTCAATGTTCTGTGGAGAGGTTCGTGGATAGTGAGTGTAAAGATGTTGGGTGGTATTATTATTGTTATTATATTGGATGGTATTATTATATTAATCATCTTTGGGAGTGTCTTTCTATTATTTTATCTATTTTAGTTTGAGCAATGACTTGTTTGGCTTATGTACTTGATCATTCAACAGTGTTTTCCTTTCTGCTTTGGTTTCCTGTATGTGGTAATTTTCTTGCAGAGTTAGGAAGTGTTTTTATTGTTGATTCTAATTATTTTCATGTCTCCTCCCCTAGTGGATGGTTTGTGGTCATGTTTGCTTAGGTGTTCAGCAAATGTGAAGGGGTTTGTCCAATATTTCCAGGCTCTAATGTGTTCCTTATATCTGACATCAAATGTTCTATCTGTTTGTCCTCTGTATCTGTCTTCGCAAGTGTTACACTGTAGTTGATATATACTTTCTTTCTGGTATATGTCTCTGTTTTTTGTCAGTTTTGGGGTCTATTTTTGTATAGCATTGTCTATTGTGTATGCTATGTTTATTCCATCTTTTGAAAATGTTTAAATCAAACAATGGAAAATCCAGAATGGAAAGTAACAATACGAGAGAAGGAAAGTTGCTACTCACCATACAGCGGCGATACTGAGTCATGATAGGCACAGTAAAAAGATTCACAAAATCAAAGCTTTCGGCCATTAAGGCCTTTGTCAGCAGTAGACAAACATACATACACACACGCACACACACTCACGCAAGCACAACTTGCACACGCGTCTGCAGTCTCAGAGAGCTGAAACCACACTGCGAGCAGCAGCACCAGTGCATGATGGGAGTGTCGACTGGGTGGGGGTAAGGAGGAGGCTGGGGCGGGGAGGGGAGGGGGGGATAGTACGGTAGGAGTGGTGGACAGTGAAGTGTTGCAGTTTAGACGGAGGGCAGGAGGGGGGAGAGGGGATAAGTAGTGGAAAGTTGGTGATTTTATGGATGAGTGTGTGTTTGTATGTCTTTGTGTACCATCTTGTGTTTTCTTTCATCTTTTTCTCATTAACCTGTGTAGTTATTATGGGACTGCGTGATTGTGTTTTGTTCTGTTGTGTTGTTGTCTGTGGTTTGGTGCTTTCTGCTTTTATTTTATTTTTAATTTTATTGTTTATCTTTGTGACTGTGTTACTATTGTAACCATTGTTTTGTGCTATCTGCATTATTATCTCCAGATCTTTTTGGTAGTTTTCTTTGGAGAGTAGCACTGTGTTGAGTCTTTGAAACGTGTGTTGAAGTGCTGCTTACTTATGTGAATGTGGGTGGTTCGAGGATTGTGGAATGATAATGTCCATTGCTGTGAGTTTATGGTAAATGTTAAACATACATTTATTGTTTAGTTTTTTGATTGTTATATCCAGGAAGTTAATTTGGTTGTTCTGTTCCCTTTCAATTGTGAATTTTATATTTTTATGTATCTTGTTGAAGTCAGCATGTAGTTCTTCAGTGTTTGTTTGTGGTTCATCTATTAAGCAAAGGATGTCATCCATATACCTGAACCAATATAATATGTTGTATTATTTTGCTACTAGCCAGCTAGTGCACAGTTTTAAATTATAGAACACTTAAAGCAACTTGTCAATCTTTGTACCACTTTGAAATCTTATCAAGACCTGATAATATTTATGTAGCTTCTCTCAGATTCATCTTTCCAGTGGTACGAGCATTAAATTATGGCAATTCTACAGGGTTCTTCTTTGTAAAGGAACAGTTGAAAATGGAGCTAAACATTTCAGCCATTGCTTTGCTACCCTCAATTTCAGTTCCTGTCTCATCTGCTATGAACTGGACAGTAATTCTGGTGCCACTAACAGCCTTTACATATTACCAGAATTTCTTTGGATTTTGTGAAATGTCATTTGGCAATATTGTACTATGGTAGTCATTGAAGACACCATGTGTTGTCCTCTTGACAGCCAAATGCATTTCATTCAGCATCTCTCTATTTATAGCCCTGCACTTTGCTCTAAACCTATTATGGAGTAATCTATGTTTCTTTAGAACTTTCTTTAGAGTGACTGTGTACCATGGAGGCTCCATTATGATCTGTTCTACTGGGTACCTATCTATCCAATGCCTGGTCAACTATACTTTTAAACTTGAGCCACAGTTCCTCTACATGATCCTGACCTGTACTGAACGTTTCAAGTCCCTCATTGAGAAATGACACTACTGATGTTTATGTAGTTTACTGAACATATATATGTTTCTGCTTGTTTTAGTTGTCCTTTGCACTTTTGTAATCATTGTTGCCACAACCACATCATGGTCACTGATACCAGTTTGATGTGGCCATCCTCAAAAAGGTAAGGCCTATTTGTTGCCATTAGGTCCCACATATGTCCATCATGAGTGGGGTTCCTAATTATCTGTTCTAGATAGTCTTCAGAAAAGGCATTTAATTAAGTTTCACAGGATGTCTTATCATGCCCACCACTAACAAAATTGTAATTTTCCTAGTTAATTTTTGGATGATTCAAGTCTCCACCAACAATTACAGTGTGATTGGGGACCTTATGTGCAAGTGAACTGAGGTTTTCTCTAAAGTTTTTGGCTACATCAGGGGATGAGTCTGGTGGACAATAGAGAGATCCAATAATCATTTTATCCCTATCCCTGATACTGAGTCTAGCCCAAACAATCTCACATGCAACTTCAATTTCTGTCTCAGTGGATTTGAATTTTTTGTCTACATTTGCCTGTCCTTTTCATATACACTTAAATTTTTCCCAAAAATCTCACTACTATCAATTTCAGATTTCAACCAGCTTTCTGTACCCGGTTATTATGTGAGCTTCACTGCTTTTCATGAGTGCGTCTAACTCTGGTGCTTTGTTGGGAATGCTTCAGCAGTTTACCATTAGGATCTTAGTACTCTCATCTGTGGAAGGCATTTCAATCTTACAGTGATAATTCTGGGTTTCTTACAGTTATCATTACCTGGATTGGATGGAGGGTCACTTAATCTAAAAAGCTCTCATGTTCACGCCACACACAGTCAACTAACTGAGTAGCAACCTCTGAAGTATAGTGCACACCTGATCTATTTAGGGGGATCCTACAGTTTTCCACCCTATGGCACAAGTCCAGCAAGTCACAACAAAGCTTGTCACAGAACCTTCGAAGTCTCCAGTTCAGTCCTTCTGCTTGACTCGGAATCAAAGGGTCATGATTGGTTCTGGGCACAATGCCACAAATTGTGAGGTTCATTGACACTCTATCTGCAAGGCTGATCTTCTCAACCTTCTCTGCCAGTCACTAGAATGACCCAAGAATAATTTCAGACCCCAGACAACAGGCATCATTTGTTCCAACGTGCACCACAATCTGCAGGTGGTTGAATCATGTTCCCTCAATGGCTGCTGGAACAGCCTCTTCAACATGCTGAATGAGGCCCCCAGGCAAACGCACTGAGTGCACTCGGTGTCCTTGCTGCCATTTCCCTAAGGGGTACCATCAATCACCACTCATTAGAACTGCCGATGATTAATAGACCCCTACCCTTTTCCGTTTGCCTCCCCTTGACACCAGACAAAACAAGTTTCCTCAAAACAGGTGAAGTGAGTCCCACTGACTCAGTTTCAGCGAGAGAGAGCACCTCAGAATTATTAGTTAGGGGATCAGCACAACACCCTGAGTCCTCTCTGGTCTCTGTCCACCCTTTGCTGAATGCCTAGATTCAAATGGTTCAAATGGGTCTGAGCACTATGGGACTTAACATCTATGGTCATCAGTCCCCTAGAACTTAGAACTACTTAAACCTAACTAACCTAAGGACATCACACAACACCCAATCATCATGAGGCCCCGCCAGGAATCGAACCCAGGAACCCGGGCGCGGGAAGCGAGAACACTACCGCACGACCACGAGCTGCGGACGGGTGCCTAGATCTACCACTGACATGCCACTCACGGTCAGTAGGATGGTTAATGACAGATTGTGTAGGTTCTGCAGAGGAGACTGGATCCACAGGAGAGTATAGCACTTGAGGTGAAATGATAATTAAATCAAGACCCTAAGCTGCCATCAAGCATTGATATACAGCAACGGCGACAGTTCATTCTAGAGACCTGCACGGTCACCGATGGTATCTGTTGTTTCGGACACATCCGAAAGAGCAGATACCATCTAACTGGCCATTGACCTTCTTCTGTACTGGATGCACACGAATTGCCTGAACTCTTACGGGACTCGGTAAGATTGCCTGCTGTGAGTAATGAGTGAAAAAAGCAGGGGACTACGAATGTAGTGTGTGGACATTAAGTTGGGAATGTAGGTCTCACGGGGAGCGTGCAAGGGATAAACCCCTGCAGTCGCACTATCCTCTGTGCCCTCGGTGGCTCAGATGGATAGAGCATCTGCCATGTAAGCAGGAGATCTCGGGTTCAAGTCCCGGTCGGGGGTACACATTTTCAACTGTCCCCGTTGATGTATATCAATGCCTTTCGGCAGCTTAGGGTCTTGATTTAACTATCATTTTATTCAGCTGAGGGTCTTGATTTAATTATCATTTTATTCAGATTAGGGTCTTGATTTAATTATCATTTTATTGTAGAGAGCTGCTCGATCACCGATGGTATCTGTTCTTTTGGACATGTCTGAAAGAACAGATACCATCTGCATATAGTACTTGAGGTATCTCTGATACCGATATCAAAGGTACACGATTATCAGGAGCTCTTCCAACACATCGATTTGCAGCAGCTGCTAATAGTTTGACAGTAGTCGTGACAATTTCCAGCTGCTATGAACATCAACCAATTCATCCCATGTTGGAGAACAGCGTTCACAGTGGGACTGCAATTAGGCTGATGCAGTGTATTTTTTAAAAACTTTAAATTAAGGCCATTCATTATATTTTAATCTGTTGAGCAAAAAAGTTGCTAATTCCCCATAAGAACTGAAGCAGATACACAAAACGAGATTTGTGTTAAGGCAACACAAAAACCTGTGGTAGAAATTACTAGTTTCCTAAAACATTTTGATGTTAATTATAGTTCTTAGAAAACTCAAAAACTGATTTAATTTGTGATAAATGCAGGTAATATATGACACTACTACTCTTTAAGGGTAAACTAGATGTAACATAAAATGTTACTTAGAAAACCTGCTACAGTTACTAAATCACAAACCTCGATTTGCTACAAATTGCTCGTAGATTATGCAAAGGACAATGGTAGCTTCCAGAAACTCTCAAAAATGCACATTTATTCCTTTCGTTCATCGTGTTGCCAATTGACACCATCACGTTTTACCAACGGCAGATTGGAAACACAGAATGTCTGCATTTCGTCACGCTGGTGGTGGATGACAGACAACAATCTAGTAGAGCCATGTGCCACATGGAGTGCTTTCGTCTCCTTTGAATAGGGAAGTCAACAGTCAAATGTTTTTCATGCTGTGTTACGTGTGCTGTAGTGTGTGGAACATGCTTCACATTTTTGCTTTCTGTTTTGAGCCTGTGGAAGATCTATAGAAGACATAGGTGTTACAATTTTCTTAAAGGTAAGGTTATTTTGTGTGTGTGCGTGTGTGTGTGTGTGTGTGTGTGTGTGTGTGTGTGTGTGTGTGTGTGTGTGTTTTATTTTGGTGAATGTTTTTTTGTTACGCTGTTAGCTACATTTTCTTCAAATCTGGTTGTTGTCTTTTGACACCATTGTGATGACTTGCATTCATGTTGCATGGACATTTTTGTATATGATTTTGAAATATATCAGGGCAAAAGTATGGAAATTTGAAGTGAGCACAAGCACCTAAGCCTTGGTGGTGGTGGCGGTGGTGCGACTGAGTGAACACATTCCATAAGGCTGTGGCCACAAACTAAATTTTGATAATGATTTTACATCTATGTCATTGGTGTGTGAATTGTTGAGAAAGAAGATCTTTTCCATTTGGACCATCAGAGCTAACCGGTTACAAAAGTGCCCACTGACATCCAAGCCTGAAATGAAGGAGAATGGAAGAGGATCTGTTGATGTTTGTGTGACAACAGAAGAAGATCTCTCTGTCATTTGCCGGCTCAAGAATAGTGCTGTCACACTCACTTCCTCATTGATTGGTGCAGACATTATCGATAGAGTAAAGATGTGGAGTGCAGCTTAAAAGCATAAAGAAATACCTTTTCTTTATGGGCAGTGTTGACAAAATGGATTTTTTCATCTCCCTGTACAGAATACTCATGAAAACTAAGAAGTGGCCTGTAAAAGTAATTATTCATATGCAACTCATGGCTACAATACCAGAGAGGTCTGTGTCCAAAAGAAAAGGACGTAAAGAGAAAATGGATCTGCTGAAGTTCAGAAACCAGGTAGCTGAAGCTTTAATGCTAATGGAGGAGGAAAACAAATGCACTTCAAGGAAAAGAGGATGTCCATGATTGACTGAGGATGAGTTTGAAGATGAAAAGCCCACATCGGATGTGGTAAAAACATCGCAGAGGGAGATGAGGCCAGTTTCAGATGTCATATTGACAGGTTTTCTCACTCGTCACATTACATTGCAGGGAGAGA
Organism: Schistocerca americana; assembly: GCF_021461395.2. Classification (NCBI taxonomy): domain Eukaryota; kingdom Metazoa; phylum Arthropoda; class Insecta; order Orthoptera; family Acrididae; genus Schistocerca; species Schistocerca americana. Next base: position 143,096,402 of record NC_060129.1, read on the forward strand.
GCAAAGATGCAAATTAGAAAAATGAACTGGCAAAGCCGAGTTCAGTGTTCCTAATGTCATGTAACACTTTGTTTGAACAAAAATAAGAATTGTTTTGTAAAATTTCATGTTAAACAACCTGTTGCAATAAATTTTGTCACTTGAATGATGTACTAATCATTTCTGTACAAAGAAGTTGTTGACCCAATTCTTTATTTATATGTACAGGTAGTGACACAATTCTTTTTTTTTTCAGAAAACATGAGATAAATCATTTGATCAAGAAAAATGCAAAAATTATTTCTTTCATTGGTGAAGAAAAATTAGTGACTGAAGGGATGATGTATACCTAGGCTGAAATGTGAACCACAAATGCTGATTTGCTATAAATTAAATTATGTAGCCAAAAGACTCATACCACGAACTTACGAAAACATAGTTTTGTAAGTGTGCGAAAATTCTCAGATTAACTTATTTCCCACATAATTATACAATGAAATTAGAGAAACTGAGCTGCAGATAGTTTTTTCAGAATTGGAACTCTGTCTCTCTCACACACACACAAACACACACACACACACACACACACAGACACACACACACACATATGACTGCAGCCTCTGGCAGCTGAAGCCACACTGCCATTCCATAATATTGTTACATTCCATCCTGAATTTTCCATTGTTTGAAACTAGAGAAAGATTGTTTTGAACAAGGATAGGCCTACTCTCCTTAAAAATTTTGAAAGAGCACAATTTAGTCTAAGCCTAGCATTGATGATAACGATACTAGTTTATTGCAGCACTAGCGAGTGTTTGAAATTTCACAATACATCACAATACAAATAGGTATTGATACAGTCAATGAAAGATTATGCAGAAGAAGCTTCATGAACAGTAAAATATGTGAACAGGGAACTTTAAATCAACATACAGTTTTGTACAGGTGGTCTCACACAAGGGAAAATTCATAAGTTGGCTTCTATACACGAACGTGAACAATAGTTCCGATAGCACTTCCCCCAATGATTCGTTTCATATGTCCTCTCTTTCTGAGTTGTGGGATACAGAACCTTAGCTCAGTGTGATCAATTTTCCCCAGACACATGATCTACATCTACATCTGCATGATTACTCTGCAGTTCACAATTGAGTGTCTGGTAGAGGGTTCATCGAAACACCTTTAAGCTGCTTCTCCACTGTCTCACTCTTGAACAGCACACACAAAAACAAATAGTTAAATCTTTCCATGTGAGCTCTGATTTCTCTTATTTTATTTGTTATAATCATCATTTCTCCCTATGTAGGTGGGTGCCAGCAAAATATTTTCCCACTCTGAGAAGACAGTGTCATCTTTGCTGAAAGTAGCAGTCTCCCTTTTCCTGTATGGTTGATAGTCAGTATTTACTTACTTCATAGTCACTATAGACACTCAAACCATTTAAATACTAGTTGTGATGATGTAAAAAACAGAACCACATGTGTGAAACCCTCGTCCTATGTAAGAGATGGCCTGATGGTTGTAATCAGAGCAGGTTAAATAAATAAATAAATAAAATGTGCTGGTCTGACTCGGTGAGCTTGTTTCATCAATGCTGAGTCTGAAAGCTGTTCAACACATTATTCTTTAACCTGAGTGGCATGAGGCACAAATACACTTTTTGCATGTACTGTATTGTCACTCCCATTCCTTTTTATTGATTCTACAGCAGTGTGATAAAAGTTGGATCCATGAAGATGAAACCAGTCAGTTTCAGTTATTTTCATGTGACATTCCAATATGCACAAGAAATCTGCTTTTTTATTTATGAGGCTCATGGTACAGTGAAACCTTGGTAATTTGGGGTAATTGGGACCCAGAAGAGTTAAGATTTGGGAAAACTTGGAATTACACAAAGAGTGGCAAATTTGGAGACAGATTCAGAACTTTATGCTCACGAAATTATAAGAGTAAACAAAGTAATTTCATCAGTTAACATATTACTTAGTGTTTGTTTTAGAAATAATGTTTTAGTAGAAACTCAAATAAGGTAGTGTTAGCACATATGTGTCGCATAAACTAGTGTACAACTGTTTCTCCTCTACATATTTCAGTTTTGGAAAAAGAAGCAATAGAGAGATAGTAACATAAATGCATCCTCAGGCACTTTAAGGAAGGATCATGAAAAGAAGAAAGTGTACTAATTAATAGTAGTGGATGTAGTTTACAGTTTGGGCTCTTACACAACTGAGGATGACATCAGGCATGTTACTGAGAATGCTCCTCACACCAGTGTAAAGATCATGTCACTCTTTGAGTGATATGATAAGCCCTGGATGAAGCATTGTGTGGAACCTCTTAATGTTGAGATCGGAAAGTCTCTAGGGGAGAGCGGTCTGATACATGGCCCCTCTGTCAGTTGCTTCACACACAGCGCGGTTTGCCTCTGAGTGATTCTGGTAATAGGCTGTTTAGGTGGTGAGTTACCACCATCATCCAAACTGACTGAAGCAGTAACCCCCCTCAGTGATTTGCATTGTGTTCACTAAGGCTTTTTAAAGCAAATTCATTGCATACTGTCAGCTGCAGAGTAAATTTAATTACGGTTAAAACAACTACTGGTACAATAAAATACTGAAATCTAAACAAAGCCAAGCATATTAAAGAAAATTCATTTAGTGTCTTTAATCAGAATAAAGTAAAACCTTGGTAATTTGAGCCTCCATTTAATCTGAGGTGGATGGCAGATGACTACTATGTTAAAAAAATGAAAAGATATCAATATCTACATCTACATCAATACTCCGCAAGTCACACTTATGTGCCTTGTAGAGGGGTCATTGAACCACCTGCACAATAATTCTCTGTTATCCTACTCTCTAACGGCACACACAAAAAGTGAACTCCTATATCCTTCTGTGCGAGCTTTGATTTACCTTATTTTATATTGATGATCATTTCTCCCTATGTATGAGGGCAGTTCAATAAGTAATGCAACACATTTTTTTTCTCGGCCAATTGTGGTTGAAAAAACCGGAAATTTCTTGTGGAATATTTTCAAACATTCCCGCTTCGTCTCGTATAGTTTCATTGGCTTCCGACAGGTGGCAGCGCTGTACGGAGCTGTTAAAATGGTGTCTGTAACGGATGTGCGTTGCAAACAACGGGCAGTGATCGAGTTTCTTTTGGCGGAAAACCAGGGCATCTCAGATATTCATAGGCGCTTGCAGAATGTCTACGGTGATTTGGCAGTGGACAAAAGCACGGTGAGTCATTGGGCAAAGTGTGTGTCATCATCGCCGCAAGGTCAAGCAAGACTCCTGCAATGGCGGAGCGTGCGAACACACTCGTTCGAGATGATCGACGGATCACCATCAAACAACTCAGTGCTCAACTTGACATCTCTGTTGGTAGTGCTGTCACAATTGTTCACCGGTTGGGATATTCAAAGGTTTGTTCCTGCTGGGTCCCTCGTTGTCTAACCGAACACCATAAAGAGCAAAGGAGAACCATCTGTGCAGAATTGCTTGCTCGTCATGTGGCTGAGGGTGACAATTTCTTGTCAAAGATTGTTACAGGCGATGAAACATGGGTTCATCACTTCGAACCTGAAACAAAACGGCAATCAATGGAGTGGTGCCACACCCACTCCCCTACCAAGAAAAAGTTTAAAGCCATACCCTCAGCCGGTCAAGTCATGGTTACAGTCTTCTGGGACGCTGAAGGGGTTATTCTGTTCGATGTCCTTCCCCACGGTCAAACGATCAACTCTGAAGTGTATTGTGCTACTCTTCAGAAATTGATGAAACGACTTCAGCGTGTTCGTAGGCACAAAAATCTGAACGAACTTCTCCTTCTTCATGACAACGCAAGACCTCACACAAGTCTTCGCACCCGAGAGGAGCTCACAAAACTTCAGTGGACTGTTCTTCCTCATGCACCCTACAGCCCCGATCTCGCACCGTCGGATTTCCATATGTTTGGCCCAATGAAGGACGCAATCCGTGGCAGGCACTACGCGGATGATGAAAAAGTTATTGATGCAGTACGACGTTGGCTCCGACATCGAACAGTGGAATGGTACCGTGCAGGCATACAGGCCCTCATTTCAAGGTGGCATAAGGCCGTAGCATTGAATGGAGATTACGTTGAAAAATAGTGTTGTGTAGCTAAAAGATTGGGGAATAACCTGGTGTATTTCAATGCTGAATAAAACAACCCCTGTTTCAGAAAAAAAATGTGTTGCATTACTTATTAGGTCAGCATCAACACAACATTTTCACATTTGGAGGGGAAAGATGGTGATTTAAATTTCATGAGAAGATCCTGCCACAACAAGAAACGCCTTTGTTTTAACCTTCAAGCGGGCACACCTGTGTATAAAGTGCACCAATCACAAACAACATTGCTTTGTACCATCTCATTGTTGTTTCACACTTGCGTGATCATACTTATCACTTCATTATTGTTTCAGCTAATGCTGAAATAAGTTAAGTTGTCATATGTCCAAGTGAGCAGCAGTAATATAAAATAAAGAGCAGTCTAGATGAGAAACAATTTACAGTCTGTTCAAGAAAATGACCCAGATTCTGAGCTAGTGGCACGGTCCCATAATGAAGCAGTTATCTACTAGATAATTAGTAATCAAATAAGCAGTTGGCAGTGATCTGATGCAGCTGTGCTATTTAAGGCTTTGAGTGGGTCATTACTGTGGGGTAATACTTGTGCACAGCAACACAGTGAGACGATGAAAGGTTAATTTTTTTATTGTTTAATTAAACAGTGATTTAGCTCATATAAGGTTAGTTTATTTTATAATTGTTTAATCAAACTAAGGTTAAACTGTAATCTTCTTCATAAGTGTTTACCTTGGTAACATAAAGACAGCTATTCTTTACACATATACAAAGTGCGCCACATGCCCAATCCTGTTACGAAAAATGGTGCACCTGATCAAGGGTTAATGATGTTGTTGTTGTGGTCTTCAGTCCTGAGACTGGTTTGATGCAGCTCTCCATGCTACTCTATCCTGTGCAAGCTTCTTCATCTCCCAGTACCTACTACAACTTACATCCTTCTGAATCTGCTTGGTGTATTCATCTCTTGGTCTCCCTCTACGATTTATACCCTCCATGCTGCCCTCCAATACTAAATTGGTGATCCCTTGATGCCTCAGAACATGTCCTACCAACTGATCCCTTCTTCTAGTCAAGTTTTGCCACAAACTTCTCTTCTCCCCAATCCTATTCAATACCTATTCAATTAGTTATGTGATCTACCCATCTAATCTTCAGCATTCTTCTGTAGCACCACATTTCGAAAGCTTCTATTCTCTTCTTGTCCAAACTATTTATCGTCCATGTTTCACTTCCATACATGGCTACACTCCATACAAATACTTTCAGAAATGACTTCCTGACACTTAAATCAATACTCAATGTTAACAAATTTCTCTTCTTCAGAAACGCTTTCCTTCCCATTGCCAGTCTACATTTTATATCCTCTCTACTTCGACCATCATCAGTTATTTTGCTCCCCAAAGAGCAAAACTCCTTTACTACTTTAAGTGTCTCATTTCCTAATCTAATACCCTCAACATCACCCGACTTAATTCAACTACATTCCATTATCCTCGTTTTGCTTTTGTTGATGTTCATCTTATATCCACCCTTCAAGACACCATCCATTCCGTTCAACTGCTCTTCCAAGTCCTTTGCTGTCTCTGACAGAATTACAATGTCATCGGCAAACCTCAAAGTTTTTATTTCTTCTTCATGGATTTTAATACCTACTCCGAATTTTTCTTTTGTTTCCTTCACTGCTTGCTCAATATACAGATTGAATAACATCGGGGAGAGGCTACAACCCTGTCTCACTCCGTTCCCAACCACTGCTTCCCTTTCATGCCCCTCGACTCTTATAACTGCCATCTGGTTTCTGTACAAATTGGAAATAGCCTGTCGCTCCCTATATTTTACCCCTGCCTCCTTCAGAATTTGAAAGAGAGTATTCCAGTCAAAATTGTCAAAAGCTTTCTCTAAGTCTACAAATGCTAGAAACGTAGGTTTGCCTTTCCTTAATCTAGCTTCTAAGGTAAGCCGTAGGGTCAGTATTGCCTCACGTGTTCCAATATTTCTACGGAATCCAAACTGATCTTCCACAAGGTCGGCTTCTACTAGTTTCTCCATTTGTCTGTAAGGAATTCGCATTAGTATTTTGCAGCTGTGACATTAAACTGATAGTTTGGTAATTTTCATATCTGTCAACACCTGCTTTCTTTGGGATTGGGATTATTATATTCTTCTTGAAGTCTGAGGGTATTTCACCTGTCTCATGCATCTTGCTCACCACATGCTAGAGTTTTGTCAGGACTGGCTCTCCCAAGGCCGTCAGTAGTTCTAATGGAATGTTGTCTACTCCCGTGGCCTTGTTTCGACTCAGGTCTTTCAGTGCTCTGTCAAACTCTTTCGCAGTATTGTATCTCCCATTTCATCTTCATCTACATTCTCTTCCATTTCCATAATATTGTCCTCAAGTACATCGCCCTTGTATAGACACTCCATATACTCCTTCCACCTTTCTGCTTTCCCTTCTTTGCTTAGAACTAGGTTTCCACCTGAGCTCTTGATATTCATACAAGTGGTTCTCTTTTCTCCAAAGGTCTCTTTAATTTTCCTGTAGGCAGTATCTACCTTACCCCTAGTGAGATAAACCTCTACATCCTTACATTTGTCCTCTAGGCATCCCGGCTTAGCCATTTTGCACTTCCTGTCGATCTCATTTTTGAGATGTTTGTATTCCCTTTTGCCTGCTTCATTTACTGCATTTTAATATTTTTTCCTTTCATCAATTAAATTCAATATTTCTTCTGTTACCCAAGGATATCTACTAACCCTCGTCTTTTTATCTACATGATCCTCTGCTGCCTTCACTACGTCATCCCTCAAAGCTACCCATTCTTCTTCTACTGTATTTCTTTCCCCCATTCCTGCCATTTGTTCGCTTATGCTCTCCCTGAAACTCTGTACAACCTCTAGTTCTTTCAGTTTATCTAGGTCCCATCTCCTTAGTTAATGATATCCACCCCAAATCCTATAACATGTCCATGATACTCTCTCCCCTATTTCTCGACAATAAAAAATATCCTTCCCTCCTTTGAACTTTGTCGATGTACTCCATTAACCCTATCTGGTAACGGTCACACACTGCTTAGCAAGACTCCAAAGCAGGACAGACAAGCATGGTGTAGGCAGTCTCTTTAGTTGCTCGGTTTCATTTTCTAAGGGTTCTGCCAATAAAACACAGTCTTTGGTTCGCCTTTCTCACATTTTCTGTGTGTTCTTTCCATTTTATGTTTGTCATAATTGTAATCCATAAGCATTTAGTTGAATTATGCAGATCACACACAACATTAAAAATTCGCAGGAATGGGGCACGATTAGCACATACAGTCACGTCCGCTATTATCGTTTCACCCACCACCAGTCAGCCAGTGTCTGCTCAAGCTCAGTGTGTTGTGTATGTTTAATCGTGTGATGTTATGTATTTATTATTGCTTCTGCCACAATTTGCCAATATGAGTGCTGACTCTTTGAAACAGAAGCGAAAATTTGTTTGTCTGCAGACAGAAGTAAAGACTGGACAGTTGGGAGACTATAAAAAATTAACAGCAGTGTTGAGTGCAGGCAAAGTAACAGTAGGTGTCTGGTGGTGAAACAGAACCAAGCTAGAACAGTGGTATTCTAGCAAAACATCTTGTTCTTTTTCTAAAAAGACTTCAGAGTTCACTGATCATAAAACTGTGAAAAACATTAGATCATGAAAAGACCGGCGAAGCCTCGTATTTGTGGTTTATTCAACAGTGAGGTAAGGGAAGTCCGACAAGTGGTCTTATGATTCAGGAGAAGACACTTTTATTTCAAACAGAATTAGAAAAAGGAGAGAGTTCTTCTGGCAGGCTCGATACATGGAAGAGAAGATACGGGATGCAGCAGCTCAAAATCTGTAATGACAGCAAAACTGTCAAAGTGATCCATATATATATATATATATATATCAGACAATTGTTAGCCTCATTTTCATAATCTGCCACCACAATACCACTCCTTTTAATATACTACACGCAGTTTTTTCGAAATTTTCCCGAATTTCTCCGTCCTTTAACGTGTTTTGGCGGCAACACAACCAACTAACCTTTATGCACATCGTTGTCTACCAACCCAAGTCCAACATAGCCCAGCTGTAACCAACACCTTTTCGCCTTTTTTCATTCCAGATCTCCAGTTTCTTTCCGGTTCACCTTTATCTCTCCCCATATATTTTTATTTTCATTTTCATTTCACCTCATGTTACACTTTCCACCTTCTAATACCATGTCACCCTCACAACACCCCCACAATGACCCCATTAAGTTTTATTTACATTCCCTCCGCAAACATGCCTTCGCCCTAGCCAGATTACGCTCGCATATTTTATTTTCTCAGGCTTGTCTGACATTTGGCATTACCCCCAAAGGCCTCACACTCAAAGTTCCCATCTCTGGCTGCAACCCTTCCTTCCATCAGTCCCTATACCAGTTCCAAACTGAACAATCCATTGCCCTCACCCACCTAATCCTTCACCTACACATCAACTCAGCCAATGAACACACCCGTCAACTCCTATCCTTAATAAAAGTCCTTAATCTTTCCTCTCCCACATCCACACCGGCTGTTCAGAGCATCCTCCTACAGGCCAACCGTAAATTAGAACAGCATGCCACCCTCCACCTCAAAAAACTATCCAACTCCTGGTTTCCCACCTCCGGAAAGGCAACTCACTCACCCTTCACAACCTTTCCAGCAAACCTCAACCTCCTCTCATTGCACACAAACCCAGTCTCTCCCATCTACTCAATCTCCCACTTCCAGCTCCACTCCCTCCAAAACCTCAAAATTCCGATCAACACAATCTGGAACCACAACACCCTAATTCAGTAGTTAACCTTTCCTCCAAACCTCTCTCCCAATCCGAAACCTCTGTCCTATCCAAAGGCCTCACCTTCAGCCCCACTCCCAGATTCAACCAAACAGCCCTCGTCAAAGATTTACTGTCCTACACTCGTACTCTCTGCTGGAAGTATCACTTTGCCACGAAGAAAAATGATCCTAATCCTACTCCTAATGATCCGACTCCTCAAGACACCATCCAAATTGAACCCTGCCTGGAACAGTTCCGTCCTCCGTCACAGCGGGACCCACCTGCTCTTCCTCAAAATCACCCTCTCCAAACCTTCCAGGAATTTCTGACTTCCAGCCTTGCATCTCAATCCTTCTTAAAAAACCTTAATCCTACACCCAACATCACCACTGCTGAAGCCCAGGCTATCCGTGATCTGAAGGCTGACCGATCCATCGTCATTCTTCCGGCGGACAAGGGTTCCACGACCGTGGTACTTGATCGTCGGGAGTATGTGGCTGAGGGACTGCGTCAGCTTTCAGACAACACCACATACAAAGTTTGCCAAGGTAACCCCATTCCCGATGTCCAGGCGGAGCTTCAAGGAATCCTCAGAACCTTAGGCCCCCTGCAAAACCTTTCACCTGACTCCATCAACCTCCTGACCCCACCGACACCCCGCACCCCTACCTTCTACCTTCTTCCTAAAATCCACAAACCCAATCATCCCGGCCGCCCCATTGTAGCTGGTTACCAAGCCCCCACAGAGCGTATCTCTGCCTACGTAGATCAACACCTTCAACCCATTACATGCAGTCTCCCATCCTTCATCAAGGACACCAACCACTTCCTTGAACGCCTGGAATCCTTACCCAATCTGTTACCCCCGGAAACCATCCTTGTAACCATTGATGCCACGTCCTTATACACAAATATTCCGCACGTCCAGGGCCTCGCTGCGATGGAGCATTTCCTTTCACGCCGATCACCTGCCACCCTACCTAAAACCTCTTTCCTCATCACCTTAGCCAGCTTCATCCTGACCCACAACTTCTTCACTTTTGAGTGCCAGACATACCAACAATTAAAGGGAACAGCCATGGGCACCAGGATGGCCCCCTCGTACGCCAACCTATTCATGGGTCGCTTAGAGGAAGCCTTCTTGGTTACCCAAGTCTGCCAACCCAAAGTTTGGTACAGATTTATTGATGACATCTTTATGATCTGGACTCACAGTGAAGAAGAACTCCAGAATTTCCTCTCCAACCTCAACTCCTTTGGTTCCATCAGTTTCACCTGGTCCTACTCCAAATCCCATGCCACTTTCCTTGACGTTGACCTCCACCTGTCCAATGGCCAACTTCACATGTCCGTCCACATCAAACCCACCAACAAGCAACAGTACCTCCATTATGACAGCTGCCACCCATTCCACATCAAACGGTCCCTTCCCTACAGCCTAGGTCTTCGTGGCAAACGAATCTGCTCCAGTCCGGAATCCCTGAATCATTACACCAACAACCTGAAAACAGCTTTCGCATCCCGCAACTACCCTCCCGACCTGGTACAGAAGCAAATAACCAGAGCCACTTCCTCGTCCCCTCAAACCCAGAATCCCCCACAGAAGAACCACAAAAGTGCCCCACTTGTGACAGGATACTTTCCAGGACTGGACCAGACTCTGAATGTGGCTCTCCAGCAGGGATACGACTTCCTCAAATCCTGCCCTGAAATGAGATCCATCCTTCATGAAATCCTCCCCACTCCGCCAAGAGTGTCTTTCCGCCGTCCACCTAACCTTCGTAACCTGTTAGTTCATCCCTATGAAATCCCCAAACCACCTTCCCTACCCTCTGGCTCCTATCCTTGTAACTGCCCCCGATGCAAAACCTGTCCCATGCACCCTCCCACCACCACCTACTCCAGTCCTGTAACCCGGAAGGTGTACACGATCAGAGGCAGAGCCACGTGTGAAAGCACCCACGTGATTTACCAACTGACCTGCCTACACTGTGATGCATTCTATGTGGGAATGACCAGCAACAAACTGTCCATTCGCATGAACGGACACAGGCAGACAGTGTTTGTTGGTAATGAGGATCACCCTGTGGCTAAACATGCCTTGGTGCACAGCCAGCACATCTTGGCACAGTGTTACACCGTCCGGGTTATCTGGATACTTCCCACCAACACCAACCTATCCAAACTCCGGAGATGGGAACTTGCCCTTCAGTATATCCTCTCTTCTCGTCATCCGCCACGCCTCAATCTCCGCTAATTTCAAGTTGCCGCCACTCATACCTCACCTGTCTTTCAACAACTTTTTTGCCTCTACACTTCTGCCCCGCCTGACATCTCTGCCCAAACTCTTTGTCTTTAAATATGTCTGCTTGTGTCTGTATGTGTGGATGGATATGTGCGTGTGTGCGAGTGTATACCTGTCCTTTTTTCCCCCTAAGGTAAGTCTTTCCGCTCCCGGGATTGGAATGACTCCTTACCCTCTCCCTTAAAACCCACTTCCTTTCGTCTTCCCCTCTCCTTCCCTCTTTCCTGATGAGGCAACAGTTTGTTGCGAAAGCTTGAATTTTGTGTGTATGTTTGTGTTTGTTTGTGTGTCTATCGACCTGCCAGCGCTTTTGTTCGGTAAGTCACCTCATCTTTGTTTTTATATATAATTTTTCCCACGTGGAATGTTTCCTTCCATTATATTGATATCATTAATTTGAATCCAACAATTACGTTTGTTATTGTCACTGTTACATTTCGAAATCTTTTCTGTCGTCTTATTTTCCTCTTTCTGTTTTTGCCAGTAGTTTCACTTTGTATTCACCTTCTCCTTTTTACCGTAATCTGCTATACTATTTTATCCCGCCTATATATATACTCAATAATACGTATCCCACTTCCAAACCATAACCAAAAAAATTTTTTTTGCCGCTTTCAGCACTACCGCCGCTATAATATCCACCGTTTCTAGTTCACAAACAGCTCCTTTCACTTTTTAAACAACCATTTCGGCCAGTTCTAATAACTTTCCCTTTATTTCCATTTCCGTTTTTCCCACATCACTGATCATTTTTAGCCGCTTCCCACAGGTTTTAACGCCATTATTTCTTCGTCAGACAATTGTTAGCCTCATTTTCATAATCTGCCACCACAATACCACTCCTTTTAATATACTACACGCAGTTTTTTCGAAATTTTCCCGAATTTCTCCGTCCTTTAACGTGTTTTGGCGGCAACACAACCAACTAACCTTTATGCACATCGTTGTCTACCAACCCAAGTCCAACATAGCCCAGCTGTAACCAACACCTTTTCGCCTTTTTTCATTCCAGATCTCCAGTTTCTTTCCGGTTCACCTTTATCTCTCCCCATATATTTTTATTTTCATTTCCATTTCACCTCATGTTACACTTTCCACCTTCTAATACCATGTCACCCTCACAACACCCCCACAATGACCCCATTAAGTTTTATTTACATTCCCTCCGCAAACATGCCTTCGCCCTAGCCAGATTACGCTCGCATATTTTATTTTCTCAGGCTTGTCTGACATTTGGCATTACCCCCAAAGGCCTCACACTCAAAGTTCCCATCTCTGGCTGCAACCCTTCCTTCCATCAGTCCCTATACCAGTTCCAAACTGAACAATCCATTGCCCTCACCCACCTAATCCTTCACCTACACATCAACTCAGCCAATGAACACACCCGTCAACTCCTATCCTTAATAAAAGTCCTTAATCTTTCCTCTCCCACATCCACACCGGCTGTTCAGAGCATCCTCCTACAGGCCAACCGTAAATTAGAACAGCATGCCACCCTCCACCTCAAAAAACTATCCAATCTCCTGGTTTCCCACCTCCGGAAAGGCAACTCACTCACCCTTCACAACCTTTCCAGCAAACCTCAACCTCCTCTCATTGCACACAAACCCAGTCTCTCCCATCTACTCAATCTCCCACTTCCAGCTCCACTCCCTCCAAAACCTCAAAATTCCGATCAACACAATCTGGAACCACAACACCCTAATTCAGTAGTTAACCTTTCCTCCAAACCTCTCTCCCAATCCGAAACCTCTGTCCTATCCAAAGGCCTCACCTTCAGCCCCACTCCCAGATTCAACCAAACAGCCCTCGTCAAAGATTTACTGTCCTACACTCGTACTCTCTGCTGGAAGTATCACTTTGCCACGAAGAAAAATGATCCTAATCCTACTCCTAATGATCCGACTCCTCAAGACACCATTCAAATTGAACCCTGCCTGGAACAGTTCCGTCCTCCGTCACAGCGGGACCCACCTGCTCTTCCTCAAAATCACCCTCTCCAAACCTTACAGGAATTTCTGACTTCCAGCCTTGCATCTCAATCCTTCTTAAAAAACCTTAATCCTACACCCAACATCACCACTGCTGAAGCCCAGGCTATCCGTGATCTGAAGGCTGACCGATCCATCGTCATTCTTCCGGCGGACAAGGGTTCCACGACCGTGGTACTTGATCGTCGGGAGTATGTGGCTGAGGGACTGCGTCAGCTTTCAGACAACACCACATACAAAGTTTGCCAAGGTAACCCCATTCCCGATGTCCAGGCGGAGCTTCAAGGAATCCTCAGAACCTTAGGCCCCCTGCAAAACCTTTCACCTGACTCCATCAACCTCCTGACCCCACCGACACCCCGCACCCCTACCTTCTACCTTCTTCCTAAAATCCACAAACCCAGTCATCCCGGCCGCCCCATTGTAGCTGGTTACCAAGCCCCCACAGAGCGTATCTCTGCCTACGTAGATCAACACCTTCAACCCATTACATGCAGTCTCCCATCCTTCATCAAGGACACCAACCACTTCCTTGAACGCCTGGAATCCTTACCCAATCTGTTACCCCCGGAAACCTTCCCTGTAAACATTGATGCCACGTCCTTACACACAAATATTCCGCACGTCCAGGGCCTCGCTGCGATGGAGCATTTCCTTTCACGCCGATCACCTGCCACCCTACCTAAAACCTCTTTCCTCATCACCTTAGCCAGCTTCATCCTGACCCACAACTTCTTCACTTTTGAGTGCCAGACATACCAACAATTAAAGGGAACAGCCATGGGCACCAGGATGGCCCCCTCGTATGCCAACCTATTCATGGGTCGCTTAGAGGAAGCCTTCTTGGTTACCCAAGTCTGCCAACCCAAAGTTTGGTACAGATTTATTGATGACATCTTTATGATCTGGACTCACAGTGAAGAAGAACTCCAGAATTTCCTCTCCAACCTCAACTCCTTTGGTTCCATCAGTTTCACCTGGTCCTACTCCAAATCCCATGCCACTTTCCTTGACGTTGACCTCCACCTGTCCAATGGCCAACTTCACACGTCCGTCCACATCAAACCCACCAACAAGCAACAGTACCTCCATTATGACAGCTGCCACCCATTCCACATCAAACGGTCCCTTCCCTACAGCCTAGGTCTTCGTGGCAAACGAATCTGCTCCAGTCCGGAATCCCTGAATCATTACACCAACAACCTGAAAACAGCTTTCGCATCCCGCAACTACCCTCCCGACCTGGTACAGAAGCAAATTACCAGAGCCACTTCCTCGTCCCCTCAAACCCAGAATCCCCCACAGAAGAACCACAAAAGTGCCCCACTTGTGACAGGATACTTTCCGGGACTGGACCAGACTCTGAATGTGGCTCTCCAGCAGGGATACGACTTCCTCAAATCCTGCCCTGAAATGAGAGCCATCCTTCATGAAATCCTCCCCACTCCGCCAAGAGTGTCTTTCCGCCGTCCACCTAACCTTCGTAACCTGTTAGTTCATCCCTATGAAATCCCCAAACCACCTTCCCTACCCTCTGGCTCCTATCCTTGTAACTGCCCCCGATGCAAAACCTGTCCCATGCACCCTCCCACCACCACCTACTCCAGTCCTGTAACCTGGAAGGTGTACACGATCAGAGGCAGAGCCACGTGTGAAAGCACCCACGTGATTTACCAACTGACCTGCCTACACTGTGATGCATTCTATGTGGGAATGACCAGCAACAAACTGTCCATTCGCATGAACGGACACAGGCAGACAGTGTTTGTTGGTAATGAGGATCACCCTGTGGCTAAACATGCCTTGGTGCACAGCCAGCACATCTTGGCACAGTGTTACACCGTCCGGGTTATCTGGATACTTCCCACCAACACCAACCTATCCAAACTCCGGAGATGGGAACTTGCCCTTCAGTATATCCTCTCTTCTCGTCATCCGCCACGCCTCAATCTCCGCTAATTTCAAGTTGCCGCCACTCATACCTCACCTGTCTTTCAACAACTTTTTTGCCTCTACACTTCTGCCCCGCCTGACATCTCTGCCCAAACTCTTTGTCTTTAAATATGTCTGCTTGTGTCTGTATGTGTGGATGGATATGTGCGTGTGTGCGAGTGTATACCTGTCCTTTTTTCCCCCTAAGGTAAGTCTTTCCGCTCCCGGGATTGGAATGACTCCTTACCCTCTCCCTTAAAACCCACTTCCTTTCGTCATCCCCTCTCCTTCCCTCTTTCCTGATGAGGCAACAGTTTGTTGCGAAAGCTTGAATTTTGTGTGTATGTTTGTGTTTGTTTGTGTGTCTATCGACCTGCCAGCGCTTTTGTTCGGTAAGTCACCTCATCTTTGTTTTTATATATAATTTTTCCCACGTGGAATGTTTCCTTCCATTATACTGATATCATTAATTTGAATCCAACAATTACGTTTGTTATTGTCACTGTTACATTTCGAAATCTTTTCTGTCGTCTTATTTTCCTCTTTCTGTTTTTGCCAGTAGTTTCACTTTGTATTCATCTTCTCCTTTTTACCGTAATCTGCTATACTATTTTATCCCGCCTATATATATACTCAATAATACGTATCCCACTTCCAAACCATAACCAAAAAAATTTTTTTTGCCGCTTTCAGCACTACCGCCGCTATAATATCCACCGTTTCTAGTCCACAAACAGCTCCTTTCACCTTTTAAACAACCATTTCGGCCAGTTCTAATAACTTTCGCTTTATTTCCATTTCCGTTTTTCCCACATCACTGATCATTTTTAGCCGCTTCCCACAGGTTTTAACGCCATTATTTCTTCGTCAGACAATTGTTAGCCTCATTTTCATAATCTGCCACCACAATACCACTCCTTTTAATATACTACACGCAGTTTTTTCGAAATTTTCCCGAATTTCTCCGTCCTTTAACGTGTTTTGGCGGCAACACAACCAACTAACCTTTATGCACATCGTTGTCTACCAACCCAAGTCCAACATAGCCCAGCTGTAACCAACACCTTTTCGCCTTTTTTCATTCCAGATCTCCAGTTTCTTTCCGGTTCACCTTTATCTCTCCCCATATATTTTTATTTTCATTTTCATTTCACCTCATGTTACACTTTCCACCTTCTAATACCATGTCACCCTCACAACACCCCCACAATGACCCCATTAAGTTTTATTTACATTCCCTCCGCAAACATGCCTTCGCCCTAGCCAGATTACGCTCGCATATTTTATTTTCTCAGGCTTGTCTGACATTTGGCATTACCCCCAAAGGCCTCACACTCAAAGTTCCCATCTCTGGCTGCAACCCTTCCATCCATCAGTCCCTATACCAGTTCCAAACTGAACAATCCATTGCCCTCACCCACCTAATCCTTCACCTACACATCAACTCAGCCAATGAACACACCCGTCAACTCCTATCCTTAATAAAAGTCCTTAATCTTTCCTCTCCCACATCCACACCGGCTGTTCAGAGCATCCTCCTACAGGCCAACCGTAAATTAGAACAGCATGCCACCCTCCACCTCAAAAAACTATCCAATCTCCTGGTTTCCCACCTCCGGAAAGGCAACTCACTCACCCTTCACAACCTTTCCAGCAAACCTCAACCTCCTCTCATTGCACACAAACCCAGTCTCTCCCATCTACTCAATCTCCCACTTCCAGCTCCACTCCCTCCAAAACCTCAAAATTCCGATCAACACAATCTGGAACCACAACACCCTAATTCAGTAGTTAACCTTTCCTCCAAACCTCTCTCCCAATCCGAAACCTCTGTCCTATCCAAAGGCCTCACCTTCAGCCCCACTCCCAGATTCAACCAAACAGCCCTCGTCAAAGATTTACTGTCCTACACTCGTACTCTCTGCTGGAAGTATCACTTTGCCACGAAGAAAAATGATCCTAATCCTACTCCTAATGATCCGACTCCTCAAGACACCATCCAAATTGAACCCTGCCTGGAACAGTTCCGTCCTCCGTCACAGCGGGACCCACCTGCTCTTCCTCAAAATCACCCTCTCCAAACCTTCCAGGAATTTCTGACTTCCAGCCTTGCATCTCAATCCTTCTTAAAAAACCTTAATCCTACACCCAACATCACCACTGCTGAAGCCCAGGCTATCCGTGATCTGAAGGCTGACCGATCCATCGTCATTCTTCCGGCGGACAAGGGTTCCACGACCGTGGTACTTGATCGTCGGGAGTATGTGGCTGAGGGACTGCGTCAGCTTTCAGACAACACCACATACAAAGTTTGCCAAGGTAACCCCATTCCCGATGTCCAGGCGGAGCTTCAAGGAATCCTCAGAACCTTAGGCCCCCTGCAAAACCTTTCACCTGACTCCATCAACCTCCTGACCCCACCGACAATCCCGCACCCCTACCTTCTACCTTCTTCCTAAAATCCACAAACCCAATCATCCCGGCCGCCCCATTGTAGCTGGTTACCAAGCCCCCACAGAGCGTATCTCTGCCTACGTAGATCAACACCTTCAACCCATTACATGCAGTCTCCCATCCTTCATCAAGGACACCAACCACTTCCTTGAACGCCTGGAATCCTTACCCAATCTGTTACCCCCGGAAACCATCCTTGTAACCATTGATGCCACGTCCTTATACACAAATATTCCGCACGTCCAGGGCCTCGCTGCGATGGAGCATTTCCTTTCACGCCGATCACCTGCCACCCTACCTAAAACCTCTTTCCTCATCACCTTAGCCAGCTTCATCCTGACCCACAACTTCTTCACTTTTGAGTGCCAGACATACCAACAATTAAAGGGAACAGCCATGGGCACCAGGATGGCCCCCTTGTACGCCAACCTATTCATGGGTCGCTTAGAGGAAGCCTTCTTGGTTACCCAAGTCTGCCAACCCAAAGTTTGGTACAGATTTATTGATGACATCTTTATGATCTGGACTCACAGTGAAGAAGAACTCCAGAATTTCCTCTCCAACCTCAACTCCTTTGGTTCCATCAGTTTCACCTGGTCCTACTCCAAATCCCATGCCACTTTCCTTGACGTTGACCTCCACCTGTCCAATGGCCAACTTCACACGTCCGTCCACATCAAACCCACCAACAAGCAACAGTACCTCCATTATGACAGCTGCCACCCATTCCACATCAAACGGTCCCTTCCCTACAGCCTAGGTCTTCGTGGCAAACGAATCTGCTCCAGTCCGGAATCCCTGAATCATTACACCAACAACCTGAAAACAGCTTTCGCATCCCGCAACTACCCTCCCGACCTGGTACAGAAGCAAATTACCAGAGCCACTTCCTCGTCCCCTCAAACCCAGAATCCCCCACAGAAGAACCACAAAAGTGCCCCACTTGTGACAGGATACTTTCCGGGACTGGACCAGACTCTGAATGTGGCTCTCCAGCAGGGATACGACTTCCTCAAATCCTGCCCTGAAATGAGATCCATCCTTCATGAAATCCTCCCCACTCCGCCAAGAGTGTCTTTCCGCCATCCACCTAACCTTCGTAACCTGTTAGTTCATCCCTATGAAATCCCCAAACCACCTTCCCTACCCTCTGGCTCCTATCCTTGTAACTGCCCCCGATGCAAAACCTGTCCCATGCACCCTCCCACCACCACCTACTCCAGTCCTGTAACCCGGAAGGTGTACACGATCAGAGGCAGAGCCACGTGTGAAAGCACCCACGTGATTTACCAACTGACCTGCCTACACTGTGATGCATTCTATGTGGGAATGACCAGCAACAAACTGTCCATTCGCATGAATGGACACAGGCAGACAGTGTTTGTTGGTAATGAGGATCACCCTGTGGCTAAACATGCCTTGGTGCACAGCCAGCACATCTTGGCACAGTGTTACACCGTCCGGGTTATCTGGATACTTCCCACCAACACCAACCTATCCAAACTCCGGAGATGGGAACTTGCCCTTCAGTATATCCTCTCTTCTCGTCATCCGCCAGGCCTCAATCTCCGCTAATTTCAAGTTGCCGCCACTCATACCTCACCTGTCTTTCAACAACTTTTTTGCCTCTACACTTCTGCCCCGCCTGACATCTCTGCCCAAACTCTTTGTCTTTAAATATGTCTGCTTGTGTCTGTATGTGTGGATGGATATGTGCGTGTGTGCGAGTGTATACCTGTCCTTTTTTCCCCCTAAGGTAAGTCTTTCCGCTCCCGGGATTGGAATGACTCCTTACCCTCTCCCTTAAAACCCACTTCCTTTCGTCTTCCCCTCTCCTTCCCTCTTTCCTGATGAGGCAACAGTTTGTTGCGAAAGCTTGAATTTTGTGTGTATGTTTGTGTTTGTTTGTGTGTCTATCGACCTGCCAGCGCTTTTGTTCGGTAAGTCACCTCATCTTTGTTTTTATATATAATTTTTCCCACGTGGAATGTTTCCTTCCATTATATTGATATCATTAATTTGAATCCAACAATTACGTTTGTTATTGTCACTGTTACATTTCGAAATCTTTTCTGTCGTCTTATTTTCCTCTTTCTGTTTTTGCCAGTAGTTTCACTTTGTATTCACCTTCTCCTTTTTACCGTAATCTGCTATACTATTTTATCCCGCCTATATATATACTCAATAATACGTAGCCCACTTCCAAACCATAACCAAAAAAATTTTTTTTGCCGCTTTCAGCACTACCGCCGCTATAATATCCACCGTTTCTAGTTCACAAACAGCTCCTTTTACCTTTTAAACAACCATTTCGGCCAGTTCTAATAACTTTCGCTTTATTTCCATTTCCGTTTTTCCTACATCACTGATCATTTTTAGCCGCTTCCCACAGGTTTTAACGCCATTATTTCTTCGTCAGACAATTGTTAGCCTCATTTTCATAATCTGCCACCACAATACCACTCCTTTTAATATACTACACGCAGTTTTTTCGAAATTTTCCCGAATTTCTCCGTCCTTTAACGTGTTTTGGCGGCAACACAACCAACTAACCTTTATGCACATCGTTGTCTACCAACCCAAGTCCAACATAGCCCAGCTGTAACCAACACCTTTTCGCCTTTTTTCATTCCAGATCTCCAGTTTCTTTCCGGTTCACCTTTATCTCTCCCCATATATTTTTATTTTCATTTTCATTTCACCTCATGTTACACTTTCCACCTTCTAATACCATGTCACCCTCACAACACCCCCACAATGACCCCATTAAGTTTTATTTACATTCCCTCCGCAAACATGCCTTCGCCCTAGCCAGATTACGCTCGCATATTTTATTTTCTCAGGCTTGTCTGACATTTGGCATTACCCCCAAAGGCCTCACACTCAAAGTTCCCATCTCTGGCTGCAACCCTTCCTTCCATCAGTCCCTATACCAGTTCCAAACTGAACAATCCATTGCCCTCACCCACCTAATCCTTCACCTACACATCAACTCAGCCAATGAACACACCCGTCAACTCCTATCCTTAATAAAAGTCCTTAATCTTTCCTCTCCCACATCCACACCGGCTGTTCAGAGCATCCTCCTACAGGCCAACCGTAAATTAGAACAGCATGCCACCCTCCACCTCAAAAAACTATCCAATCTCCTGGTTTCCCACCTCCGGAAAGGCAACTCACTCACCCTTCACAACCTTTCCAGCAAACCTCAACCTCCTCTCATTGCACACAAACCCAGTCTCTCCCATCTACTCAATCTCCCACTTCCAGCTCCACTCCCTCCAAAACCTCAAAATTCCGATCAACACAATCTGGAACCACAACACCCTAATTCAGTAGTTAACCTTTCCTCCAAACCTCTCTCCCAATCCGAAACCTCTGTCCTATCCAAAGGCCTCACCTTCAGCCCCACTCCCAGATTCAATCAAACAGCCCTCGTCAAAGATTTACTGTCCTACACTCGTACTCTCTGCTGGAAGTATCACTTTGCCACGAAGAAAAATGATCCTAATCCTACTCCTAGTGATCCGACTCCTCAAGACACCATCCAAATTGAACCCTGCCTGGAACAGTTCCGTCCTCCGTCACAGCGGGACTCACCTGCTCTTCCTCAAAATCACCCTCTCCAAACCTTCCAGGAATTTCTGACTTCCAGCCTTGCATCTCAATCCTTCTTAAAAAACCTTAATCCTACACCCAACATCACCACTGCTGAAGCCCAGGCTATCCGTGATCTGAAGGCTGACCGATCCATCGTCATTCTTCCGGCGGACAAGGGTTCCACGACCGTGGTACTTGATCGTCGGGAGTATGTGGCTGAGGGACTGCGTCAGCTTTCAGACAACACCACATACAAAGTTTGCCAAGGTAACCCCATTCCCGATGTCCAGGCGGAGCTTCAAGGAATCCTCAGAACCTTAGGCCCCCTGCAAAACCTTTCACCTGACTCCATCAACCTCCTGACCCCACCGACACCCCGCACCCCTACCTTCTACCTTCTTCCTAAAATCCACAAACCCAATCATCCCGGCCGCCCCATTGTAGCTGGTTACCAAGCCCCCACAGAGCGTATCTCTGCCTACGTAGATCAACACCTTCAACCCATTACATGCAGTCTCCCATCCTTCATCAAGGACACCAACCACTTCCTTGAACGCCTGGAATCCTTACCCAATCTGTTACCCCCGGAAACCATCCTTGTAACCATTGATGCCACGTCCTTATACACAAATATTCCGCACGTCCAGGGCCTCGCTGCGATGGAGCATTTCCTTTCACGCCGATCACCTACCACCCTACCTAAAACCTCTTTCCTCATCACCTTAGCCAGCTTCATCCTGACCCACAACTTCTTCGCTTTTGAGTGCCAGACATACCAACAATTAAAGGGAACAGCCATGGGCACCAGGATGGCCCCCTCATACGCCAACCTATTCATGGGTCGCTTAGAGGAAGCCTTCTTGGTTACCCAAGTCTGCCAACCCAAAGTTTGGTACAGATTTATTGATGACATCTTTATGATCTGGACTCACAGTGAAGAAGAACTCCAGAATTTCCTCTCCAACCTCAACTCCTTTGGTTCCATCAGTTTCGCCTGGTCCTACTCCAAATCCCATGCCACTTTCCTTGACGTTGACCTCCACCTGTCCAATGGCCAACTTCACACGTCCGTCCACATCAAACCCACCAACAAGCAACAGTACCTCCATTATGACAGCTGCCACCCATTCCACATCAAACGGTCCCTTCCCTACAGCCTAGGTCTTCGTGGCAAACGAATCTGCTCCAGTCCGGAATCCCTGAATCATTACACCAACAACCTGAAAACAGCTTTCGCATCCCGCAACTACCCTCCCGACCTGGTACAGAAGCAAATAACCAGAGCCACTTCCTCGTCCCCTCAAACCCAGAATCCCCCACAGAAGAACCACAAAAGTGCCCCACTTGTGACAGGATACTTTCCGGGACTGGACCAAACTCTGAATGTGGCTCTCCAGCAGGGATACGACTTCCTCAAATCCTGCCCTGAAATGAGATCCATCCTTCATGAAATCCTCCCCACTCCGCCAAGAGTGTCTTTCTGCCGTCCACCTAACCTTCGTAACCTGTTAGTTCATCCCTATGAAATCCCCAAACCACCTTCCCTACCCTCTGGCTCCTATCCTTGTAACCGCCCCCGATGCAAAACCTGTCCCATGCACCCTCCCACCACCACCTACTCCAGTCCTGTAACCCGGAAGGTGTACACGATCAGAGGCAGAGCCACGTGTGAAAGCACCCACGTGATTTACCAACTGACCTGCCTACACTGTGATGCATTCTATGTGGGAATGACCAGCAACAAACTGTCCATTCGCATGAATGGACACAGGCAGACAGTGTTTGTTGGTAATGAGGATCACCCTGTGGCTAAACATGCCTTGGTGCACAGCCAGCACATCTTGGCACAGTGTTACACCGTCCGGGTTATCTGGATACTTCCCACCAACACCAACCTATCCAAACTCCGGAGATGGGAACTTGCCCTTCAGTATATCCTCTCTTCTCGTCATCCGCCAGGCCTCAATCTCCGCTAATTTCAAGTTGCCGCCACTCATACCTCACCTGTCTTTCAACAACTTTTTTGCCTCTACACTTCTGCCCCGCCTGACATCTCTGCCCAAACTCTTTGTCTTTAAATATGTCTGCTTGTGTCTGTATGTGTGGATGGATATGTGCGTGTGTGCGAGTGTATACCTGTCCTTTTTTCCCCCTAAGGTAAGTCTTTCCGCTCCCGGGATTGGAATGACTCCTTACCCTCTCCCTTAAAACCCACTTCCTTTCGTCTTCCCCTCTCCTTCCCTCTTTCCTGATGAGGCAACAGTTTGTTGCGAAAGCTTGAATTTTGTGTGTATGTTTGTGTTTGTTTGTGTGTCTATCGACCTGCCAGCGCTTTTGTTCGGTAAGTCACCTCATCTTTGTTTTTTTTTTTATATATATATATATAAAAATGTAGTAAATCAGGAAAATCTGTCACTAGGACAAGTTTATAATTGTGATGAAGTAGGACTAAATTATAGAATGATTCCAGCTAAAATGACAGCAGGTAGAAATGAAGCTTCTGCTCCAGGTTATAAGAAATCAAAAGATGGAGTAATGATTCTAGATTCTAGCAATGAATCTGAAGATCGTAAATTGCCACTTTTCTTAATTGCTAAACTGTTAATAACACATGTAATTCACACAAGCAAAAAAACTATTGATTATTTTTTCCAAAACTAAAATATGTACAGTAGGAATAGTTCACAGTAGTTTATGCAGTTCATGCACTGGTCAACCAGACACTATGGCCACTGACATACTGTCAATATAAACCCATCCAGGTGACAGCAGTTTCACCTGGTGAGGAATGACTGCTAGTCAGATACATGCACGGTGCACGCAGTATCAGTGAGTGACTGTCCCGGTGTAGAAGGGGGGAAGGCACGCAATCTATCTGACTTTGTCCAAGAGCGGCCTGGAAGCTCAGCATGAGCATTTCAGAAACTGCACGACTTGTTGGCTGTTCAAGGAATGCTGTGGCCAGTGTCTTCAACATGTGGGGAAACCGAGGTGAAACCACACCCAGACATCATGGGGTTGGGCAGCCACCCCTCATTTCAGATGTCAGACATTGGGGGTTGGGAAGACTGATAAAATAGGACAAGCAGCAAACTGTGGCAGAACTAACATCAGACTAATGCTGACCAGAGTACGAGTGTGTCTGAGCACGCAGTGCACTGAACACTCCTAACGATGAGCCACTGCAGCTGACAGCCGACAGCTGATAGCCCTGCGTGTACCAGTGTTAACACCGTGACATCGGCAACTACAACTGAAATGGGCATGTGACCATGTGTACAGAATATTGGCACAGCAGCAGAGAATTCAATGATATGCCGATGGGAGGGTGTGGATCCTTCGGCTTCCACGGGAACAGCTCCTTGACACTTGTACTGCGGGATGGAGACAAGCTAGTGGCAACTCCATTATGTTTTGGGGAACATTCACATGGGCATCAAAGGGTCCATTAGAGCTCATGCAAGGCATGACAGCCAAGGAGTATTGTACAGTGGTTGCAGAGCACATACACCCTTCATAACGATCACGTTTCCCGATGGCAAGGACTTTTTCAACAAGATAATGCACCGTGTCACCAGACCAGGGAGGCAGCAGTTCAAGGAACACAGTGGAAAATTCCAATTGATGTACTCTCCCCCCAGCTCGCCAGATCTCAACCAGATTGAACACACTGGGGGCATGGCGAAACAAGTGCTGTATAATTTGAGAGATACAGAGGTGAGCGAGTGTGCCGGGACTTAACCCAGGTCACTGCTAGTAGCATCACATCACCACAATGGGTCTGTGTGTAGCACACAAGTATTGCACCATAATTTATGAATGAAATTAAAAATTAAGGTTGGTTTTCCAAACTTTGCCAATATATGCTTCAGTGTATTAATGTTTAAACTGTCAAATCTCAGATTTATCAGATGAATGTCTTTCCCTAAATACATCGTTTTAAGAAAAAAATAAGTGGCACTAAATAATAAAGCTATGAACCCAAAAATTGGTCATAATGTGCAGATGTATGTCAAAATTAACTTGTACAAGTCTCGACGTGATTAAAGCAATATTTTGGTCAGAATCCACGTTTTTAAGAAAAACTGAAGGCACTAAATATTAGACTTATAAAAAAGAAAATTTGTATGAAGCTTCAGTTCAACATAAAAATAGTAATTACCTGACCCCAACGAGCTACCTCTAATAGTTTTCGAGTAATTCACTGAAAACTAAATTTGGAACAAAACGTCCTTATTTATAGTATATTAAGTTAAGTATCTGTTATATTAATGCTAGAAGCCCGCCCGGTTGGCCGTGTGGTCTAACGCACGGCTTTCCGGGCGGGAAGGAGTGCCTAGTCCCCGGCACAAATCCACCTGGTGGATTTGTGTCGAGGTCCAGTGAACTGGCTAGTCTGTGGATGGTTTTTAGGTGGTTTTCCATCTGCCTTCGGCGAATGCAGGCTGGTTCCCCTTATTCCACATCAGTTACACTATGTCGGCGACTGCTGCACAAACAAGTTCTCCACGAACGCGTACACCACCATTATTCTACCACGCAAACATAGGGGTTACACTCATCTGGTGTGAGACATTCCCTGGGAGGGTCCACCAGGGGCCGAACCGCACAATAACCCTGGGTTCGATGTGGGGTGGTGGAGGGGTGAAGTGGACTGCGGTAGTCGTCGTGGGGTTGTGGACCACTGCGGCTGCGGCGGGGACGGAGCCTCTCCATCGTTTCTGGGTCCCCGGTTAACATCCAATACAATACAATGCTAGAAAGTTCTGATTACAGCACATGATGAAACATATTAAATAATAGAGTTATAACAAGTTTCAAGACATTGATGTTAATAAAAAACAATACAAGGTCTCTTAAAGTTGTAGTTGAGAGGTCATGTTCTACTGTCGGTTCTGTTCTAAAAATTCTAGATGGCAAAGTTTATACATAGATGAGCTAAATCTTTTTCTGTGACTATAGCCATCTTAATTACATTCATTCAAAAATTAAGAAGGTTCTGAATTAATACACAACAGTCTTATAAAATATTATGCGTCCAAGAAAGCAGTCATTTAGAGGCTACTACCAGGAGCATAGAGCGGATGACAGCAGGTGTTCCCTTGGCCGTCCACTGCGCCTGTATATAGATACGGCCCGAGAGGCATGACTTGACTTCACACCCAGCTACCATACAATCTACGTCAGTCAAACACCGGAGTACACACTGCCTCGGATGACGTCAGAGGCTGGCTGTTACAGAATGCTTATTATCAGTAATACCAGAAAGTGAACTCGCAAGGACTGTACACTGTCCTGGATCACTTAGATTTTGCAAAAGTAACTGTTAGTGTGTCACCTGTAATGTTAACAAATTCACATGACAAGTGGTGATACTTATTTTTGGTGGTGAGAAATTATTTTGATTATCAGATGTCAGGGAGAAAGAGCATCTAATGGGAACTTGCCATAGAGGTCACCTCTAAACTGCTCATAGTGCTGTGTAGCTTAGAGGGATTTATTATTAGTATTAACATCACAAATACTATGATGATGTGCATGTGAAAAGTTATCAAATATGTCTATTGAACAGCACTCAAAATCTTCATTTATAATCATAGTTCCTGACCCCGCAGAGTAAATAGAGAACAGAAACATTTCTTTCAGTGGATTGGACAAGAATGTGGAGTTACAGACTAGGAACTATGGTCATTATGTTCTCCATTGCTTTCTGGCTGACCACAGAAATAGTTTCCATGCTCTTGTAAAAGACAGCAAGCAATATTCTAATATTTCCTATTACTGATGATTTATTATTATTATTAACGACCCACCACATCACTATGTGATTGACTGTGGTGTCAGAGCTCATCACTCCTCTTGCAGGAATTTACAGGAATTATGTGATGTGTGAGCATATGCAGTGCCAAATACCTCCAGCAACCTACCAAGGTCTCATTGTTCCATGCCACAATGGTTTGCCACTGTTATCCTTGCTAAAGGTGGACATATTGGCTGTTACGTAGGTGGTCATAATGGTGTGGCTGGTCAGTGTATGTGTTTAAACCACCTTGTTTAAGTTTCTACTAGAACATTATTTCTAAAACAAACTCTAAGTAATATGTTAACTGATAAAATAACTTTGTTTATTGTAATAATGCTGTGAACATCCTGCTCTGAATCTGCTTTTAAATAAAAGGTTTCTAAAATTGTTATTCTTTGTGTAATTCAAGTGTTTCCAAATATGAGTTCTGCACCATCCCAGTTACCTTGAATTATGAAGGCTCTATTGTACACTCCTGGAAATGGAAAAAAGAACACATTGACACCGGTGTGTCAGACCCACCATACTTGCTCCGGACACTGCGAGAGGGCTGTACAAGCAATGATCACACGCACGGCACAGCGGACATACCAGGAACTGCGGTGTTGGCCGTCGAATGGCGCTAGCTGCGCAGCATTTGTGCACCGCCACCGTCAGTGTCAGCCAGTTTGCCGTGGCATACGGAGCTCCATCGCAGTCTTTAACACTGGTAGCATGCCGCGACAGCGTGGACGTGAACCGTATGTGCAGTTGACGGACTTTGAGCGAGGGCGTATAGTGGGCATGCGGGAGGCCGGGTGGACGTACCGCCAAATTGCTCAACACGTGGGGCGTGAGGTCTCCACAGTACATCGATGTTGTCGCCAGTGGTCGGCGGAAGGTGCACGTGCCCGTCGACCTGGGACCGGACCGCAGCGACGCACGGATGCACGCCAAGACCGTAGGATCCTACGCAGTGCCGTAGGGGACCGCACCGCCACTTCCCAGCAAATTAGGGACACTGTTGCTCCTGGGGTATCGGCGAGGACCATTCGCAACCGTCTCCATGAAGCTGGGCTACGGTCCCGCACACCGTTAGGCCGTCTTCCGCTCACGCCCCAACATCGTGCAGCCCGCCTCCAGTGGTGTCGCGACAGGCGTGAATGGAGGGACGAATGGAGACGTGTCGTCTTCAGCGATGAGAGTCGCTTCTGCCTTGGTGCCAATGATGGTCGTATGCGTGTTTGGCGCCATGCAGGTGAGCGCCACAATCAGGACTGCATACGACCGAGGCACACAGGGCCAACACCCGGCATCATGGTGTGGGGAGCGATCTCCTACACTGGCCGTACACCACTGGTGATCGTCGAGGGGACACTGAATAGTGCACGGTACATCCAAACCGTCATCGAACCCATCGTTCTACCATTCCTAGACCGGTAAGGGAACTTGCTGTTCCAACAGGACAATGCACGTCCGCATGTATCCCGTGCCACCCAACGTGCTCTAGAAGGTGTAAGTCAACTACCCTGGCCAGCAAGATCTCCGGATCTGTCCCCCATTGAGCATGTTTGGGACTGGATGAAGCGTCGTCTCACGCGGTCTGCACGTCCAGCACGAACGCCGGTCCAACTGAGGCGCCAGGTGGAAATGGCATGGCAAGCCGTTCCACAGGACTACATCCAGCATCTCTACGATCGTCTCCATAGGAGAATAGCAGCCTGCATTGCTGCGAAAGGTGGATATACACTGTACTAGTGCCGACATTGTGCATGCTCTGTTGCCTGTGTCTATGTGCCTGTGGTTCTGTCAGTGTGATCATGTGATGTATCTGACCCCAGGAATGTGTCAATAAAGTTTCCCCTTCCTGGGACAATGAATTCACGGTGTTCTTATTTCAATTTCCAGGAGTGTATGAGTTCTGCACCATCCCAGTTACCTTGAATTATGAAGGTTCTATTGTATAAGAGGCCTTACAGATAAAAAAGATGAACTTCTCCTGGAATTGCAACATATTTCTTGTGCATATCACAGTGTCATAAGGAAATAATTGAAATTGACTGCTTTCATCTTGATAGATCAAACTTTTATCATACCACCATAGAACCAATAAAAAGAAACGGGGAGTGACAATACAGCATATGAAAAAAGTGTATTTATGTAGCAAGTCATTCAGGTTAATGAATAATGTGTTGAACAGCTTTTTGAATGCTGTCCCACAGAAGTGGATCAGAAAATGTAGAAGCTTCTTGTACTGGCACCCTACAGGTAATGAGGAGGTATCTTAAACTTCATAAAGCAGTTAGAAACAGCTTTAGTAAGCTTACACTGGCTCAACTGGAAGAATCATTGTTTTGCAGAATTTAACACTAATTTCCTGTCAGATAATATGGACAAAGGGCACCTACAGTGGTTGATTTTCATTTATGTATTATTTTCCCCAGAAGAAATTGTCAAGTGGATTTAAGGACATTGTGCAATAGGTACTGACAGTGCTTGGTTCTTGGCAGTATGCGGTTTTGGCTCCTTTTTTCTTATGTTTTACAAAGCCTTGCTTTATTTAAAGCAAAATGTATTGTAAATATCCCAGTAGATAGCTCTATCTTCATGAATGAAATTTCCAATTTTATTCCTTATGATCCTCAGAATCATCTGAGATTTGGTGAAGCCCATGGTATGAAGCTAGCCGGCAAATTTCACTCAAATGAAAGAGAAGCAATTTGTGGTTTATGTGAACGGCTTCAATAAAATAAACTCCCTCATAGGCACACTTTGCATGTAATTGCTATATCTTCAAGCAAATGTGAAATGTGTTTCTATCAAAGGACTCTTACAATTAGTTCACATAGGTCATCTAAACTTGTACGGACAAATTCGACACTGTTGTTCGTGAGGATGGTAGGCCCTCCTATCACTCAGTTCAAACCTAAAAAATGTGTATATTCAAGGCTGCGTTAAGGCCACCATTCTGCAGCTGATAACAAAAGCAAGAAACAGTCTAGAAGAGTTGAGTGTACATCAGAGGGTATGTTAAAATTGTGGAAGTTGATGGAAGAACACCTCCTCTGTGAGTACTGGCACGTTTTTCTCCAGAAGAAAAACACTGGCTACTGACAGTTTGTTTTTAAACCCAACAGTCTGCAATGATTTAGCTTTAAAACCAATAGTCAGTGGTTTATCTGACTGTGGTCATCAAATGTTCACAATAAAATTTATTGACTAATTACTTATACACCATAGCAGTGAAGTATTGTACTGCAAGATCATAGTCAGTAATTCAATAAATGTCTAAGGAGAAATTTATAAAGCAAAGTTGATGAAACATTTAATTCTTTCTTAAACATATTCTTACCACAATCATTTCCCACTAAAACAAACAGAGGCAGAACTGAAAAGATGCAAAACAAGGGGGGATAACTGCTGGGATTAAACTATATCATGGTAGGAAGAGAGAGCTCTGCATAATTCAGAGGATGAGCAGTAGCTGAGAGTTGTAGATCCATTACCTCTGGTACCGTAGAATCCTTCCCTCTTTCATTAAAAAAGTGAAACTCGTTTACTCAGCTCAAAAAATAAAACATTCAAGGAATACAGAAAAAACTGTTTGGCACATAATTAAATGAGAAATAAACATAAATAGTCTGCATATGAAAGTCAGCTTCCAGAAAACAACTCTGGCAGAAATGGTGACTCTCTCAAATCATTGGCCACCAAATTCACTGATTACTTTTGTTCAGTGACTGCAAACTTTGCACCCAGCAATAAACAACCGACAACCAAACACAGATGCATTAGATGCACTTGCGCAGACATTGGATGTACCACCACCAATAGACATTAATTTAAATACAAGGGAAGATTGTAAAGTAACAATAATTTTACTGTCAAAAAGTTTAATAGGTAACAAAACAAAAAAAATTACAAATGAACTTACATACTTTACCTACTTTTCTATACAGTCACTAATATTCTCAACACATTTCTCGTTATCGTACCAGTTCCAGTATGCCTTGTCCATTGAAGTCCATTCAGTTGGAATATTGCCGTGTGTGAACTGTCAATTTCACTTCCAGATCTGTCGCAAAGCATTGGCCGATCAGGAATTTCCTTGAAGGACCAAACTGATGGAAGTAAAATGGTGCAAAGTCTGGACTGTATGGGGGATGCTGGAGCACCTCCCATCCAAATTTGGTGACTTTCTCATGAACAGGCAGCAAAATAGGGGCGAGCATTGTCACAAATAAGTTTAACATTGTCTGCATTAATGTTGTGGCATTTGTCATGAAGGGCATGACCAAACTTAAGCAAAGTTTTAACATAGGCTGCAGCATTCACAGTGGTCCCATGTTCAGCAGCGTCCACCAAAAGCACACCATGTGTATTTCAGTGTACTGTCACAAGCACTTTCCTAGAAGACTGAGGTACTCAAATTTTTTTTGTTCTGGAGAACCAGCATGTTTCCACTCCATAGAGGGCTGCTCAGTTTCAGGTGTATAGTGGTACACCTACAACTCATCACCAGTGACAATTCCTTGTCATTATTCACAGTCTTTTGTGGTTGTTTGTCAGGTTCGTAGGCATCCAATGAGCGCTAACTTTACTCAATTTCAATGTGTCATGAACAATATCGTACACCGCACCATACGAAATATTGAACTGCTATGATAAGGTTTGCAGCTGCACATCCTGACTGTTCAAAATTCCTGCCTCAGTCATTTTGTGGAGTTGCAGCTGTTACTAGCCACCCAGAGTGTGAGGAATCACTAAGGTTCACATGGCCCTCATGGAAGAATGCACACCACCTGGGGACAGCACAACACTCCATACAACCATCTCCATACACACCACAAATGTCCCTGTAAATTTCACTTGGTTTATGCCCTTTGGCCCACAAATATCGAACTACACTTCACCGCTTTTCACAAGTGGATGACAGTAATGTGTGTGCCATGTTTGTTTCATAGTTCAGGCTTTTGTCACTAGAGCCTGCACGCAAAAATAAAATAATCTTCTGCAGTGCAAACTTCAAACTATATTATCATGAAACTTCAACATTCCAGCTGCAATACCATTGGAGAAGAAAATTATTGTGTGCTATTTTCCGATCCTCCCTTATAATAAAACCCCTATGGAGATTGCAGAATTCATAAGATCAGTAAAAAGCAATATTTCTGCTAGCTATGACGGTGTTTTTACTAGAATGTTAAAATCTGGGACTATCTGCAACACATCGACTACTGTGAGGCCGTCAGTGGCCACAGCAGAGCCTCATGCTCAGTGCTTTGGTCCGGCTGTGAAGCATTCACCACTATGTGTGTGGCAGTCCACACATTAAGCTGTTTTTGTAATCATTTTACATGAATACTCTGCACACCACTGTGTATGATATCACAATGCTGTTGTCACATCTTCCCATTCCAGTCTCATAAAGAATGTTGGAAGAATGCCTACTTAAATGGCTCTGCGTGCTGCAACTAGTCGAATCTCCTCTTAAAGGTCCATAAAGTGACAACACATAGAGTGTTCTAGATCTGTGTGTGCAGTCTGCGAACCATCATATGGTGTGTGATGGGGGGTACCCTATACCATCATTTCTTTCGTGGTCCACATGCTAGTAAAGCAAGAGAAACATGACTATCTATATGTCTCCGTACAAGCCTTAACTAATCTTATATCTGTGATCCTCATGCAGAATGTACATTGGCAGCAGTAGAATCGTTCTGCAGTCAACTTCAAACAACAGCTCTCTAAATTTTGTCATTAGTGCTCCTAGAAAAGAACATCACCTTCCCTCCAGATATTCCGACTTGAGTTCTCGAAGCATTTTGTTCAAACTTAGCACTAACAACTCTAGCAGCCCATCTCTGAGTTGCTTCAGTGTCTTCCTTTAATCTGACCTTGTGGAGATCCCAAACATTGGAGCAGCACTTGAGAATGGGTCACACTAGCGTCCTGTATGTGATCTCCTTTACAGATGGCCCACACTCTTCAAAAATTTTCCTAATAAACTGAAGTCTGCCATTTGCCTTCCTTACCATAATCCTCACTGCTCATTACCATTTCATATCACTTTGCAATATTATACCTAGATATTTAAACAAAGTGACTGTGTCAAGCAGGACACTACAGCAGGGTGTTCCAAAATGAATATACTGGTTTTAAGGCTTTGCAGCATTTATTACATTCAACTTACAGTTATAAATAATACACCAAACTAAAGAGCAACTCATATTCCTGTGTGCAAAGGGAAGAGTAGGGAATGGCCAAGAGTGACTGAAGAACAAGTTTTATGAGTGAGAGTCTCTCACACATACCAGGCGGGGAAGCCGCTGGTGGTGGAGCATGCACCACCGGGTAAACACAGGATGAGTCGGACGACAGACCAACGACAACTGACAACAACCAACCATGAACGACTATGAGCGACACAACAAGGAAGAGATAAACAATGGAGGCTTGTGGGAACCACAACACCAAACACCAAATGTAAATCCACTCGGAACCAGAGCCAGGCAAATGTTAACAACGAGCAACGACCAGAACGCAGTACCACCGAGATAGAAACGAAATCCACAGTGAGTACCAGACTGGCTGGACTAAAGCAGCACGGGTCCCTATATACGAAACCAGAGGGAGCGGCTATTGGCCGCTGTCTGCACGTGGCGTAGCGGTGGCGCCCTCGCTGCGCAAGAGCCGCTGCACGGAACAGCTGCCGCGGAGGCAGAGCCCTCTATGGGCTGACCACGTCCATTTGTTCTGCCGCGTGTTCGACTTCCATGGCGGAAGGTACTAGATCCCTCCCCCCCCAAAATGGTGTATAGGGGCGGAAATGCCCCGGACGATGCTGAGGTGGGCGGAACGAGGGCACGGGTTGTGAGACGTCCGGAGGGACCACTGGGGGAGGGGAGGGCATACTGTCTGCGGCATCCATCAAGGTGTCACCAGAGGGCAGGGGGTCAGGGGGCGTCTCTATACCCCAACGAGGCGGAAGGGGTGTCTGCAGAGCCAGCGAGAAGATGGAGGTTGAAGGGAAGGGCTCCACCTTGAGGGACATGTCCGCACCAGGAAGCAGGGAAGGCGGTGGGGGAGGAATCGAGGCAGGGGCCCGAGGGCAGAGTTGGTTATGGTGGCGACACTCGAGCCCCCTGTGTGTCTGTATGGCCGTCACTCGCTGCCCATGAGCCGCCATCACCATAGTGGGCGTCCGTGCAGGTGTGCTGCCATAGGAGCAGGCCCACACAGCCATGCCCGGGGCGTAGTGCCGGGAGGGGCGAGAGCGGGGCCCAGAAGGGGATGGTGTCAGCAGGTGGAGGAGGGTCTGAGGTCGTCGCCCGTGAAGGAGTTTGGCAGGACTATGACCGGACACTGGTGTAGTGCGGTAGGTGCTTAGAAACAAGGTGAGGGCCGAGGTGGTGGCCGACGGCTCCACTGATTTCATCAGCTGCTGTTTGAAAGTGCGGACCAGGCGTTCCGCCGCGCCATTGGATGAAGGATGGAAGGGTGAGGGCGAATGTGTTTGATACCGTTAGCGGAGTAGAAGGTCTGG
Source organism: Schistocerca americana (assembly GCF_021461395.2). Taxonomy (NCBI): domain Eukaryota; kingdom Metazoa; phylum Arthropoda; class Insecta; order Orthoptera; family Acrididae; genus Schistocerca; species Schistocerca americana. The sequence goes on from NC_060129.1 coordinate 143,130,931, forward strand.
ATGAAGGCACCGTGAATTGGGACCCGTTATCTGTGAGCAACGTCTGAGGAAGGCCTTCAATGGCCAACACCTGGGCCAAGGCGGTGAGGGTGGCGTCAGTGGTGGTGGACGCCATGCGGACCACATACGGGTATTTGGAATAGGCATCAATGATGAGGAGCCACATGGAGCCTAAGAAGGGCCTGAAAAATCGAGATGGATCCTGTCCCAGGGTTGGCTGGGTGCTGGCCAGGGCGCGAAAGATTGTGGAGGACTAGCCTGATGATGCACACACACTGTGCAACCACGGACCAAGTGCTCAATGTCTCCATCGATCCCTGTCCAATAGATATGTCGTCGAGCCAATGCCTTCATGCAAGACATCCCCCAGTGTCTGCAGTGTAATAAGTCCAGAGGGATGACCACCCGATGGGCGTCCAAGTCCGTGGACAAGAGGAGGACGTCCTCCATCACCGAAAGTCTGTGTGAGCCGTGACGCCACGGGCTGAAGTCAGTTTTCAAACGTTGGGTGAGGTAGGGAGGCCAACCGGGGGTCACATAGCGGAGGACTTGCCACAGAATGAGGTCCCTGCGCCTGGAAGCGGCGATTTGCGTAGTCGTCAGAGGAAATCCGTCGAGAGTCTCCCGGCGGGCAGAGTCGATGTGGAAGCACAGGACTTCCTGCTGGTCGAACGCCGGATCGGGTCCTGCTGGGAGACGTGACAAGGCATCTGCATTAGTGTGTTGACTGGTGGGCTTATAGCGGATGGTGTAAGTGTAATTACGCAAGAACAACGCCCAGCGCTGAAGACACTGAGCCGTCCATTCTGGGAGGTGAGAATGTGGCCCGAAAAGTGACACTAAGGGCTTGTGATCCGTGAGGAGGGTGAACTGAGCCCCAAACAGGTAAATGTGAAATTTCTGAACTGCAAAAATAATGGCAAGAGCCTCCTTTTCGATCTGAGAGTAATTCCTTTGCGCAGGGGTTAACGTCTTGGATGCATATGCCACAGGTTGTTCTGACCCATCCTCATTCCTGTGTGCCAGGACTGCCCCAACCCAGTACGCTGAGGCATCGGCCGCCACCACCAAGGGACGATCCGGAGAGAAAGGCGTAAGGCAAGGGGCAGATTTCAGCATCTGCTGTAGTAGTGATTCTCCAACAGAAAGAGGTTCCTACTCAATGGTCTGAAGATGACCATAAATCGTGATCAAGACTGTTTTTAATAGTAATTATTTATAAGACATTGATCACTGCTGTTCCCGTAATGCATTCAAAAGTAATATATTGAAAATAATAGTGGTCCTATCACACTTCCCTGGGGCACTCCTGACGATATCCTTGTCTCGGGCAAACACTCGTCCTCAAGAACAATGTAGTTATTGGTTGTATCACTAAAGAAGACTTTGAGTCATACACATTTCTGGCAACCTACTCCGTTTGCTTTTACATTTGTTGACCATCTGCAGTAGGGCACTGTTACGGGTTTTCCTCCCATGTGTGTGTGCGCGGAGACTTGGCTGTAACACCATGAATAAGGAATGCTGCATGGCAGATTTGTCAGTATGAAGTGATGCTTTTGTTGTCCTCCTTCCAATGTTATTGCCTTTTTTGTTTTGTTCTCATGGTCTGACTATACCACAGCCATGTGCAAACTTATTCTTCTTGACTTTGTCTCCAGGCACGGTGATGCTGTAAGAGAGTGTCTCACTACACCCAGCTACTGAATGATGAACACGTCTCCAGCAATAATCTTCTGTATTGTTTCAAGTACTTGCATCAGTTATGAAGAGAGATCCAAATAACAGTAACTTACAAATTCAAAAACATGGATCGATACATATGATCACATCAGACTTGACTCAAGGTCTAAGTTTTACACTACTGACCATTAAAATTGCTACACCATGAAGATGACGTGCTACTGACATGAAATTTAACTGACAGGAAGAAGATGCTGTGATATGCAAATGATTAGCTTTTCAGAGTGTTCATACAAGGTTGGCGTCAGTGGCGACACCTACAACATGTTGACATGAGGAAAGTTTCCAACTTATTTCTCATACACAAACAGCAGTTGACTGGCGTTGCCTGGTGAAACGTTGTTGTGATGCCTCATGTAGGGAGGAGAAATGCATACCATCACGTTTCCGACTTTGATAAAGGTCGGATTGTAACCTATCGCGACTGCGGTTTACCGTATCGTGACATTGCTGCTCGCATTGGTCAAGATCCAATGACCGTTAGTAGAATATGGAATCGGTGGGTTCAGGAGGGTAATACGGAACGCCGTGCTGGATCCCGACGGCCTCGTATCACTAGCAGTCGAGATGACAGGCATCTTACCCGCATGGCTGTAACGGATCGTGCAGCCACGTCTCGATCCATGAGTCAACAGATGGGAACCAGAATGAGATTTTCGCTCTGCTGCGGAGTGTGCGTTGATATGAAACTTCCTGGCAGATTAAAACTGTGTGCCTGACCGAGACTCAAACTTGGGACCTTTGCTTTTTGTGGGCAAGTGCTCTAGCCATCTGAGCTACCGAAGCACGACTCACGCCTGATCCTCACAGCTTCACTTCTGCCAGTATCTCGTCTCCTACCTTCCAAACTTTACAGAAGCTCTCCTGCAAACCTTTCAGAACTAGCACTCCTGAAAGAAAGGATACTGCAGAGACATGACTTAGCCACAGCCTGGGGGATGTTTCCAGAATGAGATTTTCACTCTGCAGTGGAGTGTGCGCTGATATGAAACTTCCTGGCAGGTCTTGAGTTCGAGTCTCGGTCGGGCACACAGTTTTAATCTGCCAGGAAGTTTCATAACAGATGGGAACGTTTGCAAGACAACAACCATCTGCACGAACAGTTTGATGACATTTGCAGCAGCATGGACTATCAGCTCGGAGACCATGGCTGCGGTTACCCTTGACGCTGCATCACAGACAGGAGCGCCTGCGATGGCGTACTCAATGATGAACCTGGGAGCAGAAATAGCAAAACATCATTTTTTCAGATGAATCCAGGTTCTGTTTACAGCATCATGATGGTCTCATCTGTGTTTGGTGACATCGCGGTGAACGCACATTGGAAGCGTGTATTCGTCATCGCCATACTGGCGTATCACCCGGCATAATGGTATGGGGTGCCAGTGGTTACATGTCTCGGTCACCTCTTGTTCACATTGATGGCACTTTAAACAGTGGACATTGCATTTCAGATGTGTTACAACCTGTCGCTCTACCCTTCATTCGATCCTTGTGAAACCCTACATTTCAGGAGGATAATGCACGACCGCATGTTGCAGATCATGTAAGGGCCTTTCTGGATACAGAAAATGTTTGAGTGCTGCCCTGGCCAGCCCATTCCCCAAATCTCTCACCAATTGAAAACGTCTGGTCAATGGTGGCCGAGCAACTGGCTCGTCACAATACGCCAGTCACTACTCTTGATGAACTTTGGTATTGTGTTGAAGCTGCATGGGCAGCTGTACACGCAATCCAAGCTCTGTTTGATTCAATGCCCAAGCTTATCAAGGCCGTTATTACAGCCAGAGGTGGTTGTTCTGGGTACTGATTTCTCGGGACCTATGCATCCAAATTGTGTGAAAATGTAATCACAGGTCAGTTTTAGTATAATATATTTGTCCAATGAATACCTGTTTATCATCTGCATTTCTTCTTGGCGTACAATTTTAAGTGCCGGTAGTGTACACTCTTCATTTGTCTTGAGCATTTACATTGCAGCATGCCTGTTTTGTCGCCTTCAAGAGACATCACCAAGGCATAAACATCCACATCCAGCAAGTGATACTGCACTCTCCATGCCGCACCTTATACCTGCTGTGTTACATCATTGCATACATATTGTCTGCACAGGTCACAGATCAGGACATGTAAAGCGGATTTTATTCTGCTACATAAAAAGTTTATAAGAGAGATGACCATATTTTGCCAGTGTGAGCATCCTCGGTGTAACACAGGTCATCCTCACAGATAAACCATGTTACACTACTCCGTGTCAAAGCCTTTTTGGCAGTCTGAGAATATGAAATCTGTCTGTCGATCTTCACACATGATTTGTACGATATCATGAGAGTAAAGGGCAAGCTGAGTTTTGCATGAGCAGTGCTTTCTAAAACTGTGCTGGTTTGTGGACATATTATGCATTATATTTGAACTGAACATATGTTCAAGTGACGACTAACTAACAACCTCAGCTGCCAACAGGTGTTGTTCATATACCTTGATGTGGACAGCTGAAAATGTGTGCCCGACCGAGACTCGAACCCGGGATCTCCTGCTTACATGGCAGATGCTCTATCCCTCTGAGGACACAGATGAATAGCGCGACTGCAGGGACTTATCCCTTGCACGCTTCCCGTGAGACTCACATTCCCAACTGTCCACAATTCTACATATGTAATGCACCTTATAGACATTTGCCCACCCACTCATTACTCGCGCACGCTTTGGCGATTCCCGTGACAGTTTGGGCAACCTGTGCGCATTTGCACAGACGAAGGTCAATGGCTGGGTAGCCTTTAACTATACATCGAGGTATATCAACAACACCTGTCGGCAGCTGAGGTTGTTAGTTAGTCATCATTTATTCCAGGGAAAAGCTGCACGGTCAACAACAGTAATCTGTTCTTTCGAGAACAGTTACTGTCTTCATATATATATATATATATATATATATATATATATATATATATATATATATATATATATATATATATATATATATATAGTTAAAGGCTACCCAGCCATTGACCTTCGTCTGTTCGAATGTGCACAGGTTGCCCAAACTCTTACGGGAATTGCCAAAGCGCGAGCGAGTAACGAGTGGATGGGCAAATGTCTATAAGGTACATTACATATGTAGAATTGTGGACAGTTGGGAATGTGAGTCTCACAGGAAGCATGCAAGGGATGAATCCCTGCAGTCGCGCCATTCATCTGTGCCCTTGGTGGCTCAGATGGATAGAGTGTCTGCCATGTAAGCAGGAGATCACGGGTTAGAGTCCCGGTAGGGGCACACATTTTCAGCTGTCTACATCGAGGTATATCAACAACACCTGTCAGCAGCTGAGGGTTTCAGTTAGTCATCATTTATTCCAGGGAAAAGCTGCACGGTCATCAACAGTAACTGTTCTTTCGATACAAGTTATTGTCTTTATATATATATATATATATATGTCTGCTTGAGTCTGTATATGTGTGGATGGATGTGTGTGTGTGTGTGTGTGTGTGTGTGCGTGTGTGTGTGTGTGTGTGTGTGTGTGTGTGTGTGCGAGTGTATACACGTCCTTTTTTCCCCCTAAGGTAAGTCTTTCCGCTCCCAGGATTGGAATGACTCCTTATCCTCTCCCTTAAAACCCACATCCTTCTGTCTTTCCCTCTGCTTCCCTCTTTCCTGATGAGGCAACAGTTTGTTGCGAAAGCTTGAATTTTGTGTGTATGTATGTGTCTGTTTGTGTTTCTATCGACCTGCCAGCGCTTTCGTATGGTAAGTCACATCATCTTTGTTTTTAAATATACTTTTTCCCACGTGGAATGTTTCCCTATATATATATATATATAATGGAAGGAAACATTTCACGTGGGAAAAATTATATATAAAAACAAAGATGAGGTGACTTACCGAACAAAAGTGCTGGCAGGTCGATAGACACACAAACAAACACAAACATACACACAAAATTCAAGCTTTCGCAACAAACTGTTGCCTCATCAGGAAAGAGGGAAGGAGAGGGGAAGACGAAAGGAAGTGGGTTTTAAGGGAGAGGGTAAGGAGTCATTCCAATCCCGGGAGCGGAAAGACTTACCTTAGGGGGAAAAAAGGACAGGTATACACTCGCACACACGCACATATCGATCCACACATACAGACACAAGCAGACATATTTAAAGACAAAGAGTTTGGGCAGAGATGTCAGTCGAGGCAGAAGTGTAGAGGCAAAGAAGTTGTTGAAAGACAGGTGAGGTATGAGTGGCGGCAACTTGAAATTAGCGGAGATTGAGGCCTGGCGGATGACGAGAAGAGAGGATATACTGAAGGGCGAGTTCCCATCTCCGGAGTTCGGATAGGTTGGTGTTGGTGGGAAGTATCCAGATAACCCGGACGGTGTAACACTGTGCCAAGATGTGCTGGCTGTGCACCAAGGCATGTTTAGCCACAGGGTGATCCTCATTACCAACAAACACTGTCTGCCTGTGTCCATTCATGCGAATGGACAGTTTGTTGCTGGTCATTCCCACATAGAATGCATCACAGTGTAGGCAGGTCAGTTGGTAAATCACGTGGGTGCTTTCACACGTGGCTCTGCCTTTGATCGTGTACACCTTCCGGGTTACAGGACTGGAGTAGGTGGTGGTGGGAGGGTGCATGGGACAGGTTTTGCATCGGGGGCGGTTACAAGGATAGAAGCCAGAGGGTAGGGAAGGTGGTTTGGGGATTTCATAGGGATGAACTAACAGGTTACAAAGGTTAGGTGGACGGCGGAAAGACACTCTTGGCGGAGTGGGGAGGATTTCATGAAGGATGGATCTCATTTCAGGGCAGGATTTGAGGAAGTCGTATCCCTGCTGGAGAGCCACATTCAGAGTCTGGTCCAGTCCCGGAAAGTATCCTGTCACAAGTGGGGCACTTTTGTGGTTCTTCTGTGGGGGATTCTGGGTTTGAGGGGACGAGGAAGTGGCTCTGGTTATTTGCTTCTGTACCAGGTCGGGAGGGTAGTTGCGGGATGCGAAAGCTGTTTTCAGGTTGTTGGTGTACTGATTCAGGGATTCCGGACTGGAGCAGATTCGTTTGCCACGAAGACCTAGGCTGTAGGGAAGGGACCGTTTGATGTGGAATGGGTGGCAGCTGTCATAATGGAGGTACTGTTGCTTGTTGGTGGGTTTGATGTGGACGGACGTGTGAAGTTGGCCATTGGACAGGTGGAGGTCAACGTCAAGGAAAGTGGCATGGGATTTGGAATAGGACCAGGTGAATCTGATGGAACCAAAGGAGTTGAGGTTGGAGAGGAAATTCTGGAGTTCTTCTTCACTGTGAGTCCAGATCATAAAGATGTCATCAATAAATCTGTACCAAACTTTGGGTTGGCAGACTTGGGTAACCAAGAAGGCTTCCTCTAAGCGACCCATGAATAGGTTGGCATACGAGGGGGCCATCCTGGTACCCATGGCTGTTCCCTTTAATTGTTGGTATGTCTGGTCTTCAAAAGTGAAGAAGTTGTGGGTCAGGATGAAGCTGGCTAAGGTGATGAGGAAAGAGGTTTTAGGTAGGGTGACAGGTGATCGGCGTGAAAGGAAATGCTCCATCGCAGCGAGGCCCTGGACGTGCGGAATATTTGTATATAAGGACGTGGCATCAATGGTTACAAGGATGGTTTCCGGGGGTAACAGATTGGGTAAGGATTCCAGGCGTTCAAGAAAGTGGTTGGTGTCTTTGATGAAGGATGGGAGACTGCATGTAATGGGTTGAAGGTGTTGATCTACGTAGGCAGAGATACGTTCTGTGGGGGCTTGGTAACCAGCTACAATGGGGCGGCCGGGATGATTGGGTTTGTGGATTTTAGGAAGAAGGTAGAAGGTAGGGGTGCGGGGTGTCGGTGGGGTCAGGAGGTTGATGGAGTCAGGTGAAAGGTTTTGCAGGGGGCCTAAGGTTCTGAGGATTCCTTGAAGCTCCGCCTGGACATCGGGAATGGGGTTACCTTGGCAAACTTTGTATGTGGTGTTGTCTGAAAGCTGACGCAGTCCCTCAGCCACATACTCCCGACGATCAAGTACCACGGTTGTGGAACCCTTGTCCGCCGGAAGAATGACGATGGATCGGTCAGCCTTTAGATCACGGATAGCCTGGGCTTCAGCAGTGGTGATGTTGGGTGTAGGATTAAGGTTTTTTAAGAAGGACTGAGATGCAAGGCTGGAAGTCAGAAATTCCTGGAAGGTTTGGAGAGGGTGATTTTGAGGAAGAGGAGGTGGGTCCCGCTGTGACGGAGGACGGAACTGTTCCAGGCAGGGTTCAATTTGGATGGTGTCTTGAGAAGTCGGATCATTAGGAGTAGGATTAGGATCATTTTTCTTCGTGGCAAAGTGATACTTCCAGCAGAGAGTACGGGTGTAGGACAGTAAATCTTTGACGAGGGCTGTTTGGTTGAATCTGGGAGTGGGGCTGAAGGTGAGGCCTTTGGATAGGACAGAGGTTTCAGATTGGGAGAGAGGTTTGGAGGAAAGGTTAACTACTGAATTAGGGTGTTGTGTTTCCAGATTGTGTTGATCGGAATTTTGAGGCATCACCCCCAAAGGCCTCACACTTAAAGTTCCCATCTCTGGCTGCAACCCTTCCTTCCATCAGTCCCTATACCAGTTCCAAACTGAACAATCCATTGCCCTCACCCACCTAATCCTCCACCTACACATCAACTCAGCCAATGAACACACCCGTCAACTCCTATCCTTAATAAAAGTCCTTAATCTTTCCTCTCCCACATCCACACCGGCTGTTCAGAGCATCCTCCTACAGGCCAACCGTAAATTAGAACAGCATGCCACCCTCCACCTCAAAAAACTATCCAATCTCCTGGTTTCCCACCTCCGGAAAGGCAACTCACTCACCCTTCACAACCTTTCCAGCAAACCTCCACCTCCTCTCATTGCACACAAACCCAGTCTCTCCCATCTACTCAATCTCCCACTTCCAGCTCCACTCCCTCCAAAACCTCAAAATTCCGATCAACACAATCTGGAAACACAACACCCTAATTCAGTAGTTAACCTTTCCTCCAAACCTCTCTCCCAATCTGAAACCTCTGTCCTATCCAAAGGCCTCACCTTCAGCCCCACTCCCAGATTCAACCAAACAGCCCTCGTCAAAGATTTACTGTCCTACACCCGTACTCTCTGCTGGAAGTATCACTTTGCCACGAAGAGAAATGATCCTAATCCTACTCCTAATGATCCGACTTCTCAAGACACCATCCAAATTGAACCCTGCCTGGAACAGTTCCGTCCTCCGTCACAGCGGGACCCACCTCCTCTTCCTCAAAATCACCCTCTCCAAACCTTCCAGGAATTTCTGACTTCCAGCCTTGCATCTCAATCCTTCTTAAAAAACCTTAATCCTACACCCAACATCACCACTGCTGAAGCCCAGGCTATCCGTGATCTGAAGGCTGACCGATCCATCGTCATTCTTCCGGCGGACAAGGGTTCCACAACCGTGGTACTTGATCGTCGGGAGTATGTGGCTGAGGGACTGCATCAGCTTTCAGACAACACCACATACAAAGTTTGCCAAGGTAACCCCATTCCCGATGTCCAGGCGGAGCTTCAAGGAATCCTCAGAACCTTAGGCCCCCTGCAAAACCTTTCACCTGACTCCATCAACCTCCTGACCCCACCGACACCCCGCACCCCTACCTTCTACCTTCTTCCTAAAATCCACAAACCCAATCATCCCGGCCGCCCCATTGTAGCTGGTTACCAAGCCCCCACAGAACGTATCTCTGGCTACGTAGATCAACACCTTCAACCCATTACATGCAGTCTCCCATCCTTCATCAAAGACACCAACCACTTTCTTGAACGCCTGGAATCCTTACCCAATCTGTTACCGCCGGAAACCATCCTTGTAACCATTGATGCCACGTCCTTATACACAAATATTCCGCACGTCCAGGGCCTCGCTGCGATGGAGCATTTCCTTTCACGCCGATCACCTGTCACCCTACCTAAAACCTCTTTCCTCATCACCTTAGCCAGCTTCATCCTGACCCACAACTTCTTCACTTTTGAAGACCAGACATACCAACAATTAAAGGGAACAGCCATGGGTACCAGGATGGCCCCCTCGTATGCCAACCTATTCATGGGTCGCTTAGAGGAAGCCTTCTTGGTTACCCAAGTCTGCCAACCCAAAGTTTGGTACAGATTTATTGATGACATCTTTATGATCTGGACTCACAGTGAAGAAGAACTCCAGAATTTCCTCTCCAACCTCAACTCCTTTGGTTCCATCAGATTCACCTGGTCCTATTCCAAATCCCATGCCACTTTCCTTGACGTTGACCTCCACCTGTCCAATGGCCAACTTCACACGTCCGTCCACATCAAACCCACCAACAAGCAACAGTACCTCCATTATGACAGCTGCCACCCATTCCACATCAAACGGTCCCTTCCCTACAGCCTAGGTCTTCGTGGCAAACGAATCTGCTCCAGTCCGGAATCCCTGAATCAGTACACCAACAACCTGAAAACAGCTTTCGCATCCCGCAACTACCCTCCCGACCTGGTACAGAAGCAAATAACCAGAGCCACTTCCTCGTCCCCTCAAACCCAGAATCCCCCACAGAAGAACCACAAAAGTGCCCCACTTGTGACAGGATACTTTCCGGGACTGGACCAGACTCTGAATGTGGCTCTCCAGCAGGGATACGACTTCCTCAAATCCTGCCCTGAAATGAGATCCATCCTTCATGAAATCCTCCCCACTCCGCCAAGAGTGTCTTTCCGCCGTCCACCTAACCTTTGTAACCTGTTAGTTCATCCCTATGAAATCCCCAAACCACCTTCCCTACCCTCTGGCTTCTATCCTTGTAACCGCCCCCGATGCAAAACCTGTCCCATGCGCCCTCCCACCACCACCTACTCCAGTCCTGTAACCCGGAAGGTGTACACGATCAAAGGCAGAGCCACGTGTGAAAGCACCCACGTGATTTACCAACTGACCTGCCTACACTGTGATGCATTCTATGTGGGAATGACCAGCAACAAACTGTCCATTCGCATGAATGGACACAGGCAGACAGTGTTTGTTGGTAATGAGGATCACCCTGTGGCTAAACATGCCTTGGTGCACAGCCAGCACATCTTGGCACAGTGTTACACCGTCCGGGTTATCTGGATACTTCCCACCAACACCAACCTATCCGAACTCCGGAGATGGGAACTCGCCCTTCAGTATATCCTCTCTTCTCGTCATCCGCCAGGCCTCAATCTCCGCTAATTTCAAGTTGCCGCCACTCATACCTCACCTGTCTTTCAACAACTTCTTTGCCTCTACACTTCTGCCTCGACTGACATCTCTGCCCAAACTCTTTGTCTTTAAATGTGTCTGCTTGTGTCTGTATGTGTGGATCGATATGTGCGTGTGTGCGAGTGTATACCAGTCCTTTTTTCCCCCTAAGGTAAGTCTTTCCGCTCCCGGGATTGGAATGACTCCTTACCCTCTCCCTTAAAACCCACTTCCTTTCGTCTTCCCCTCTCCTTCCCTCTTTCCTGATGAGGCAACAGTTTGTTGCGAAAGCTTGAATTTTGTGTGTATGTTTGTGTTTGTTTGTGTGTCTATCGACCTGCCAGCGCTTTCGTTCGGTAAGTCACCTCATCTTTGATTTTTTTATATATATATATATATATATATATATATATATATATATATATATATATATATATAATAGAGGGAAACATTCCACGTGGGAAAAATATATCTAAAAAGAAAGATGATGAAACTTACCAAACAAAAGCGCTGGCAGGTCGATAGACACACAAACAAACACAAACATACACACAAAATTCTAGCTTTCGCAACCAATGGTTGCCTCGTCAGGAAAGAGGGAAGGAGAAGGAAAGACAAAAGGATATGGGTTTTAAGGGAGAGGGTAAGGAGTCATTCCAATCCCGGGAGCGGAAAGACTTACCTGTCCTTTTTTCCCCCTAAGGTAAGTCTTTCCGCTCCCGGGATTGGAATGACTCCTTACCCTCTCCCTTAAAACCCATATCCTTTTGTCTTTCCTTCTCCTTCCCTCTTTCCTGACGAGGCAACCATTGGTTGCGAAAGCTAGAATTTTGTGTGTATGTTTGTGTTTGTTTGTGTGTCTATCGACCTGCCAGCGCTTTTGTTTGGTAAGTTTCATCATCTTTCTTTTTATATATATATATATATATATATATATATATATATATATATATATATATATATATATATGTTCCAGTGGGACTTTGTGCTGGGTGAGAGACTCATGCTAAATGCAATCTAAATAAGAGGCCAATGCTGTACACTACTTTTGGTAAAACTGAAATGAGATTCCATCCAAACCTGGTGTTGTAGTTCACCTGGTGCTGTACTTCACCTGGTGT